>NC_090923.1:514833201-515133201 GCF_040938575.1 Ambystoma mexicanum | reverse complement strand
GGAACATGGAAGAGCACACTGACACGCCCTACCAATTCCTCCTCCAGGTCTCACACTCTCCATTTTAATTTTATTGTACTGGTGCTGCGTCTGTCAGCATTTGGCTCTCTTTGGTCTCCGGTCAGGACTGTTTCACTGTCCATACACTCTGCTTTGTTGGACACACCTCTGTCGATTCGTGGTATTAGCGAAAAGAGTGTTTGTGTCTCTCTGCCCTCTCATGCCACCATTTATTTCTCTCTTCTTCCCAGCGGTTTCTCCAGTCGGCAGACAGACCTTCCCGGTCTGTCCTCGGCATGCTTTGGTTTAAGCACTTTTGTGTTGGGGTGTCTCCTCAAGCCTTCTTGGATATCCCTCCTCGGACTTACAAGCAGAGTACAGACTTCCTCCAGTTGGCCTCCCACTCTGCACACCTCGGGCACCTCCTCGAGCACGTTACAAGCAGCCAGGCAAAGCAGTGCTCTAACTGAGTCACCAACCTCCCTTCCCGAGCTGGTTTGTAACTTCTGAGTCTCGTTCTCACATTCACTTGTTCCTCTCAATTATGCAACTATGGGGCTTCCTCAGTTTCTCAGTATTGTCCTTTCTTTGTGTTGGAGCTAGACTCTTCATAACTCCTTGTGGCTTCTTCGTCTCAGTGGTTAACAGACAGGTATTCTTTATCACTCCTATGCTCTTGCTCGTCACAATACCAGCCAGGTATTTATCTTCTGTAGTTATATTACAATAGCATATGTTGGAGGAGTCTGGTTGTATGTCAACTGATAGAGCGGTACGGGGATTTTGAGGACAGTGAAAAGGGAGTTCCTCATCGGAAAGGGAGTCCTTATCCCCAAGGTGAGTGTTTCTCCGTATGACATACTGCTTACTGCCACCGCTAGGGGGGATGTTGCATAGCAGACTTACCTCTCTAGCCTCACAGGGAGAGCCCCCCCCCTTGGAAGAAGTGAATTAATCCCACAATTCATCACAGTATATAATAGCAGTGCCTGGCAAATACCTACTGCCTTTATACCAGCCAAAATGTTTGGCTTTGCCACTGCTTGTTATCAACACGAATTCAGTGAAGGACACACATAGTGCTTATAAATTGAATTACTTATTTAACAATTAAGTTATTAACTTTCAGAAGAATGCTTTAAAAAAACACTGGCAGGTACTTTGAGTGTACAGTTTGATGGTACGGCTTGATTAAAGTGAGGTCAAAGCGTTCCCATGAGGAGCTGTTTTGGGCGGAGAGGGGCAGGCACTGGGTGGGAATGGCCATAAGGATTAGTATGACCATGGTCATTCAGTGGGTGGGCAAATAACCAGACATCACCGACAAGCTGTGTGTCCCTCCTCATATTCCATTTCTCCCTATCTGTAAACTAATGCAATAGTTTCCGATTAAAGGGGTCAGAAGCAACACCTAATAGCCCGAACTAAAAACACATTATAGAATCACTATAAAGTGAGTGAGAGTCTGTGGGCATACTGTGGGGAGACTGGGCCATGCATAACTGCTTCAGGTCAAGGATTTTATGGTTCTTTCATTCCATGAATGTGGCAAAAAGGTTTCTTGGACATAAGAGTAAGTGCCAATGATTGCTTTTAGCAGCACGTTGCAGCTGTTCTGTAATAAAGTTCTCTGATGCAGTCATTTAAAATTAGTTGTAAACATGAACTAGTGTACATTCCACCATTTAAGTAGAAAACATGGCCCTCTAAAGGCTGAGTTATACAAAATAAATATGAAACTCTTAACACGATTCACACACTGGCCACACAGAATACTGACTCTATTGAATCGGACATAGAAAACAAATCAAATATGCAACACAACCTTTTATGACATGGGAAAATCTAAATGGGCCATGACCAGTAAAGGTGTAGAATCTTGTTCTCATATCCTTAAAGCTTTAAGATGCATTTTAGTCTAAAGCAAAACTCACACAAGTCCTAAACATATGTTTGCAATTGAGGCATTTTATTAAGTTAAGGATATAGAATAGTCTCAATATGTCCACTCACTTGGACAGCATTAACAAGTGATCCAAGTCAGCACTGTTAAAAATCAAAGCAAAACACTAGCACAATCAAAAGTGCATTATTAGCATTTTTCAGAACACTGCCGAGTTTATCAATGATTGTAGTAAGACCATGGCTGCTGCAAGGTTTCCCCTCCCCCAAAATCCAAGGCTGTCGTAATGAGGTGCTAAATTCCTCCCAGCCCAGGAGCATCTTCATGACAATAGCATTTGGAAAGGGAAATGCAACATGCCCTTGGAAAACCTTCCTGCATTTAGTTTGCTCTAAAAGTGTTCTAGTTTGATTTAAATCTAAACATATTTTACAGTATTGTGATGGTCTCCTAAAGCGAATCACGCTTTATTTGTTAAAGTTAAGCAACCCTTTAAAAGAATGGTTTCACTTTTAATCTCTCATTAGGGTCATTTTTCCTACCAAACCAATTATTTAGCAAACAGTAAAAACAGGTATACACCTTTCATTTAAAGCATACTTAATTCCTACGTGATGGCAACTGTGTATTTAGCCATTTACTGACAAGTTTGAATCCATTTTGTGGACTAATGCCCTACAAAGGATTTATACAGAAAGAGGAAAGCCCCTTTGCATTTTGACTGCACTTTGTTAATACTTCTCAATTTTATAGCACAACTAAGGCTGTGTGTTACCGAGCCAAAGGCTATTTGCAGGCCAAAGTACAGCAGGGCTGAAATGTGAATGGAGTGTGGGTCGATGTAGCAGTTTGGTGGCATTCGCAGCAATTGCCATTATTTGGAATTTCTGCCGGTTTTAGGCCAAATTGCATGTTTTGTTGCTGAAACTACTAAAATCTCTCTTCATGTGTGGAGCTGTAATTACCTCCACTGAAATGAGTTACCAAAAGTGGTACTACATATGAAGAAGGTATTAGTACGTGCTGTAATAACACATTTTCCCAATGGAGTTCGATAGGACCCGCATGTGGTAACAATATTGAAGAATGGCAGCATTTTGAGAAAAAATATATCCAAAATTCTAAAAATGAATTCCCTCAAAATTATAAATTCATTCATCACTATAAGCTGTCACCTTTTACTTTCATTTCATTTTGCTGACAATACAGTCATATTCCATAAACAAATGTATTAGCAATAGACGTAAAACATGCACAATAGTTTCAGAGCTCAAAATGCATTAAGATCCAATACAAAAATAAGGTACAAAATCATTATTAAAACCTAAGACATGCTTCAAAATTCATAGTGCTCAAGTTAGGTAACACATAATAAAAGCTTGAATATTGACATACTATAGCTTTATAGACCTGCAGCGAGGGCCGTACCGGGCGTTATGAGCCCTGAAGACCAAGTTAATGGCCCGAGCGAAGCATATTTATGTATGTACGATGTATGTGAGTTCTCCCCGGACTGAGGCAGTATTGCTAGTGTAAAGTTGGATTATTATCTACTGGAGTTTCACAGGTGCCCCTCTTTTTAGCTGTATTGAGCACAACATCTCCCGTGACACACAGTCAAACACGGTCCTAAGTTTGATCAAAGCAGAAAATACCTTCATCTTATTTAGGGCTGTGTATTTCTGCGTGATCATGTGGAGACTAAAGGCCTGGTCCATTGTGCTTATTTTTCAGAAAATCCAGCTTGTAGGTGGCTGATCACATTTCCCTTTGTCACCCACTCCTGTCTAATAGGGAAATAGGCCAAAAATTCCCTCGTTCCTCCCTCCCTCCCTTCTTATCGATCTGAATTATTGTTCCATTTTGCCAGGAAGGGGCGAACCTTATTTTGCTTAAGAATTTTGTTAAAGAGAAGCCATAGTGCTGGTGCCCATACGTTGGTTCGTCCTTGATTAAGTCAATAGGAATTAAGTCTGGGGCAGCTGCTTTTCCCCACTTCTAAGTAGATATTGCATTACGAACCTCCCAAAGTTCAAGATTAATTGGGATGGTAATATTCCATCTGTCCCAGTTCTGTAGGTCAATGCTCTGGACACCTGGCATATCTGCCATTCCATAAAAGGCCTGAAAGTGTTTCTTCCAAGTATTCAGGCTTATGTCGGCCACCACATCCCTGTCACATCATTCTTTGTTCCTGCTCACTATCCTTCAAAACGTGCGGGAATCCCCAGATCTGGTGGCTTCCTGCATTTTATCCCATTCTTGCCATGCATGCCCTTCTTTTTTTGCTTTTATCAAGGATTTGTAGGATGCTCTAGTAATCTCAACTCTGTCTTATCTGGTCCCTGGCATCTTTTTAAACAATTCAAGATGTCAGACTTTGCTATCCTACAATCCACATCAAACCAGGCGTGATATTTGATTGCATGTTTTCTTTACACTTTTACTGGGTTTAGTGACAAAGGGCCTCATTACGACCCTGGCGCTCCCGGATTGAAGCGGGCCGGTACAGCACCGGCCCCCTTCATTCTGGGAGCGCTGATTACAAGCTTCCAATCGCAGGACCCGGATCGCACGCCTGGTAAAACTGGGCGTGCTTGCCGGGTCCCGCGAGGGGAAGAGGGAGGCAATAACGGGCCAGATGTAATCTGCCCATTATTACCTCCCTCCTCATTCCCATTGAGCCCTATGAAGGCTCGAATGGGAATGGGGAAGGGTACCTGCATGGAGGACTTACCGGGTCCTCCTATCTCGGAGTAACCCGGTAAATCCCCATTGCAGGAACCCGGTAATGGAGCCTGGAACGGTGGCAGCCATGGATCTAATAGCTCCATGGCTACCGCCGTTCCCGTAATGAGGCCCCAAGAGTTTTATGGACAGGACCAGTTTATTGTAGACAGAAAAGATGTCTATATCATCGGATTCCATCAGAGACAGATGTTCCAGGTCAGGCAAGATAGTATCATAGATGTGTGTTCTTAATTGCACCAAGTCAAGATCGGACCTTGTTATCTGCTGTTTAGATTGGCCCTAGATGTGGACAGAGTAACTGGGATTACTGCAGAGTCACTCTCATACTCGCCCAGATTAGACAGCTTCAAAACAATGACTTGGGATCACTCCTCCATGTGTTCAAGAATCCAAAATCATTTGCACTGCCCCATAATTTCATTGACAACAAGATGTAGTCTATGTGTGAGGTGCTTCTATTCCCTTCAAAAGTTGTTTTTGCCAGCTGGTCCTTTCTAAAGCGGCCAATACAAGCCCTATGTCCCATGTCAAGAAGTGTAGTGGTACAACTGAGAGCCATCGGGTGGGCTCTAACCATCAATGGTTGCTCCAAAGGAGGTATTTCCCATACCTCATCCAAATCGTCTCATGCCCCCGCTAGATCTATCAGTCCAATATGACTCTGAGATTGTGATTATTAATAATCCCATTTTCTATCAAAAATTGACTGGTGATCCAACTGATGGTATCAGCAAAGAAATAAGTGCCATCTGTTTATCTGCTTGTGAGGCAGAAGTGATCAGTGAAAATAATTGTTTGACTGCCAAGGGCACCAGGGTCCCGTTGTTTTACATCTTACCAAAAATACATAAGGATCCCATTCATCCTCCGGGATGCCCAAGAGTGTCTCTATGTAGCTCCATTTCAGAACCATTGGGTCAATTTCTAAGATTATTTCCTGAAACCCTTGGCAGCCAACATGGATAGGTTTCTAGCGGACACCACAGATGCCATTAAACATCTAGAAAATGTACCTTTTAATCCTGATTCCGAGATGCTTATCACGCTGGATGTAGAAGCCCTCTACTCTAACATACCTCAATTGGAGTCATTATACATCATGAAACATTTCTTGGATAGTCGACCTATGCTGTATATTCCTAGTGAATTTTTGATCCAACTGCTAGAAATAGCTCTGACCAGGAATTATTTTCACTTTAAAAACTCTTACTACCTACAAGTTAAGGGTACAGCAATGGAGGCAGTCTTTGCCCCAATTTTGCTACCTTATATAGGTGGCAATTCGAGAGTACTTTCATTTTACACAATTCCAATCCTTTCGCTGCAAGCCATTCAATTATACAAGCGCTATATCGATGATATAGTAATTGTGTGGGACACTTCCAAGGGTAATTTTACTTCCTTCCTCCCCTGGATTAATGCTTTGAATCCCAATCTCAAGTTTACCATGTCCAACAACAATATTTCCCTGCCATTTTTGGACTTAGTCATCAAGATTAATGTGGACCATATTATTGTAGACCTATTTCGAAAAGACACAGATCGCAATACCATCTTGTGATTCAATTGTTTTCATCCCTAGGCTCTCAAGGAGAGCATTCCATGTGGACAGTTTTTGAGAGCTAGGCACAATTGCTCTAAAACTAGTAACTACTCTACTCAAGCGGGCATCATTTCTGATAGACTCTTGGCCATAGGTCATCCTTCCTACCTGTTGAAACGGGCATGAAGGAGAGCCAGAAATCAACATCGTGATGTGCTACTCTCCAAGAATAATTAGACTGATATCACCAATCAGCGTATTGTGTATGCCACCACTTTCAATACACATCATAAGGATATCCAGAAAATGATTCACAGACACTGGCATCTCCTTACGCTTAATAATCCTGAATTAAAGCAACCTTTGTTTACTTTTAAAAAAGGCAAACATTTTAAAAATTGTCTGTCCCAGTTTGATCGAGGTAAACCTGCTTCCGTTCAGTCCAACATTTGTTCTCAGTGGGGCCTTCCACCAATAATGGGACATTTCCCATGTGGATTTTGCAGTTCATGCAATTCCACTTCTGCTTGTTCCACTGTTACTATCAATGGGAGAGTGTGGTATCTCAAACACCACACCACGTGTAATTCCACCAACATGATCTACGTTATTGTTTGTCCATGTGAAAAATCTTACATAGGTAAAACATCCAGACCCATTAAAATTAGGATTTCTGAACACAAATCTAGAATCCGCACTAGGGCTAGCAGTTCCACACTAGTGGCCCATTTTATGGAACATTCACATAACTGTGATGAATTCAAATGGTGGGTACTCGAACGAGTAGTGGGCACAGATCACCTTAATACTGCAGCTAGACTTTCCCAACGGGAACAATGGTGGATGTACCGGACTGATAGTTACCGTACGGGTCTCAACCATCAGGAAGCGTGGCTTCATTATGTTGCTTGAACTTATGTTCCTTTTTCATTGGTTTCCTCTATTTTTCATAAGAAGGGTTCCATTGTTGGACTCAGGCTAGGTCAAGGCACTCACTCAAGAGCTTAGCTCATTATTTGATATTATGGGTGCACTTCTTCACATTACTTTTCTATATTTCTTGTTCATATCCTCATTCATAGATATACAGACATTTACTCTAGGGATTGGCTATTTCAAAAGTAAAATCTTTTGTGCTGCAATGTTCATATGAGGGTAGTCTCCAGTGTAGTTTCTTTTTGGGAGATAAACAGAATATTTCCTCCCTAATTAGGGTGTGCATCAATGTTCCCTCTAACCTGTGTGCATGTGCGCATGCCCAACTTCCTTCTGGGTGCCTCTCAGTAGAATTTCATCTGCACACACAGACAATCCCACCTATTCAAAAAGATTTAATAATGCACAAGGCACAGCAGGTAACTAATGTTTGCTTTTTTAAAAAATTAAGCTAAATTATATGAACTAGTATTGATATTTTGGTCTAGCGTATTTACATTGCACTAATATGCAAGCTTGACCTTAAAAACCCACAAACCCTAAAAGTAGAATACATCCACAATAGGTTAAAAACTAATATGAAAAGGTTACTGCATGAACACAAGATATAATTAAGAGATGTCTGCACACACTTACCAAATTATCTCCCCTCTCTACCCATGACTCCTATGCTTGGATCTACCACACTTATACCATATGACTCGAACTTCCGCCCCAGGCCTCATTCAGATATTACCAGACAACCTTGACTCTGCCTACCTTGGCTCTGCAAGAGGGTTACCAGACTTGTACATACATCCACTTGTTTTATGTTTCATTTAATATGAATGACGTTTAGGAACAAGAATGCGTTACTCATGGTGCCTTTGCAAAAGCAACACCCAGACTATGTAACCCCAATGTCAGCTCAAATATCAGATACTGAGTGTAAGTAACCAGACTACTTGGATGTGCAACCTCATCCCATGATTCCTATTCATTGTACATATTTCACACAAGCACTTTGAAGCGCCCCCCCTTGCAAGTTAATGCATTCTAAAATACAAATATTAATTTGGCCTCTAAGGATTTTGAGTAGGCAAATGTCATGTCTACTTTATAAACGGAGAGCTTGCAATACCATTTACGTGGCCTGCAAGGGATAATGGGTATGAACTATGCCTGCCATTATTCGTATATAGTATTAGGGCAATGGATATTCAGATTACAAAAATACTTTTCAGACAATCTGCCACCTTTCCAGCTTTTCTAAGTTCAATGGGGTATAGACCTTAAAAAATGATATGCTAACTCGCTGCTATACAAAAACAGTTTCACTGAGCATTTTTATAATCCTGCCCAACAATTTAAAGGTGTGATATGTTGCAAACAATCTTGTACACATCTCATAGTAATTGTGCACTTACAGATTCATGGCATTTTCTTAAACTTCACATAATAGCATGGTGAGGATTTAAATATATTTTGCATTACAAAGTATTGTGGGTATGCAAATATCCCAATTAGTGTTTCACTGCTACAGTCCCTCACTTTTTACAGAGCCCTGTCAACTGGTTTTGGAGGCTAGCACAGGAGCCGGGTGGTATGGGGTAGAGATGGAAGGGCACAGGAGAACACAAAAACAAATCCGCAATGTTCAAAAAGTAAATCAGACATTTTAGCAGTGAAGGAAATGTTTGTTTTCTGAAGAATAGGATACTCTAGGAACAGTGTAGGAAACTGTGCCTTTGGTTTCTTTCTCTGCTCAGCTGCTCGGGGCTTTTCAATATGATAATGTGTTTGCGTTTATTGCCTCTAGCATCCCCGTGTATCTTGTCCAACTGTTAGCAGCAAATTTCATAAGAGGAATCCCTAATTTAACAAGAAAGCCCTCAATCTGCTGTACCTATAAACATTGCTGCTATTGACTTAAAAGGCAAATGTATGTGATTTTCTTCAACAATGCTCCAGACAAAACCTCAGTAAGACTCTAGTGGAATTGTGTCTAGGCTGTGGTGAGAAAGGGTGGGCAAAACTGTAAACTGTATTATGTATTCTGTCATATCACTTTCTATGTTAGGGTTACAATGAGGGCTCTGATATGCTACTCCTTACTCCGAATCAAATGATTTTTCAGGGAGTGAGAAAGTAATTAGCTTTGCCAGCAGGGATAGTTCATGTTTATAAAAATATGTTCTTTCGCCTTAAAATTCCTCTTGAAATGGGGCAGTAGTATTATTTGAGTTTCTACCAATGCCACTGCTCTGAGGGTCACTGATTCAAAGAAATATCAGTGGAACTTTTTGAGTAGAAGCAGGGGGTAGGGTCCTATATGTTCATGGTTTCCCATTTTATTTTTGGGCACATTTTCTCGTTTTTAGGGAGTAACGATAGATCGTGTATATTCCACTTAGCTGTAAGGCTAGTTTTAAGCAAATGTCACAGCTCACAGGACCACATAATGTGGGTAGCAAGCAGAGGCCCAAGTATTCTGATCATCATATTCTGTGGTGCAGTTATTCTAATGCAATTATCGTCAAACACATTTTGAGGCATATTCTCCTGGCCCTTTAATTACTTCATGAAAGTGGCACATGAATTCCTAGTTGCATGTTTTCGGACACATTCTTTTTAGTTGCCATTATTTCATTTGCAAAAATGTTATCCTGTCTGAATTTTTTGACAGCCACATCAGTGATAAGTAATATTTGCTTTTTTGTAATAAACATGAGTGTTATTTCAAATGGTTTTACACACTTTATGCATTGTCTCTAAGCAGTGTCGACAAATGAATAGCCACAACTAGACATATTGTTTATCCCGACCATACAAAGCTTTTTTGTGCATATGCAGTTTTTTCTCTGCACATGAGTAATTTTAAGGAACTATGCCATATCTTGAAGTCTTGGACTGGTTGATGAGCTCTCCTTATAACCACATAAAATTTCTGTTTTTTTTAAGCCTATATGTGCATTACGTTTGGCTCTTTTAATGTAGTGAAGTTACACAGCCACTTGTTTGACAGAGGGCATTTTTGGATGCCTTTCCCTTTAAAACGATCACGGTATGCGCTGTTCACGTGATACAGCATTGGCTCCAGTCATGTGACTTATGACTCACTCTTTTAGTCCGTGGCCAGAAGTGTTGTGGACTGTCCTGCTTCCAGAGCCGCGTAGAGGTGGCTGTTCTCTTTGCGCCGTTTATATCGGGCGGCGACGGCTTACAACCGGACAGCTTTTTCCATTCTCTGTAGATTTGGACTGAGTCTATGTTTCGGCAGATGCAGGTATGCACTTGTAAAATCTTCTTTCTGCTTGAGCGAGTTTACGTCTGCTGCTCCTGACTCTTAAGGGTCTGTTTATGCCTTGCAGCCTCATACCACGGGCACACGCGGTTACCATATATACAGTGCGTGTCATCATTTACAGGCTTTTAATGCGGAATGAGTGCTATAATATTTTCATTCATGCACGGTATATTCACACAGAATGATACTATATAGTCTGTGTGACACGGTTTTCTTTTTAACTGAATTGTGTCCACTGGGACTTAAATGTTTACTGACATTTAGACTGCATATATTATTCAGCCAAAATATTATAGCTACTGCATAGTTGAGATAATTATGCGCAATGCAACAAAATAGTAGTTGAGGTGACGTTAATGTGCTGGTTTAAAGAAACAAGATTTTGAAATTAATCAGGAGTTAAAAGCTATCTGACCTTAACCTTAAATCTAATCCCCTCTTGTTGTGCAGCCCATGAGTACAATAATGCCATCACACATTACACCACAGACATCACATATAACATCTATGACATGACTTATGACACCATTACAAACTAGCGCACACTGATGACATAGAAAGTGGCATCACTGAGGATGACACATATACTGTAATGTATGACACATTCTTTGTCCACAGTTACATTGCTTACTACAATAAGGATATGCAGTATGACATCACATGTGACATTTCATATGCCAATACTTATAAAATCACTTATACAATCACTTATGATGTCACTGGAAAGTATTTGCTGCACTGAGAAAATGTCTTGCTCTATTGTAAGACATATGACAAAACATTCTGCGGGAACAGATATGCTGTAAACAGATAAAGGTGAAATAAACCTTCTTAGCATGGCATGCATGCTTAATAATAATGGGAAAAGTATTGGCCAGATTCAATAATAATAAAACAATATCCGCAGGAAAGTAATTCATGCTCAGCATATTCAATTATTACAAAAATAATATGAAAAACAGAATGTTAACCAGTAGAACATCTTGTAGTAAAATGTTTTCCATGAAACATGTAATTGTATTTCATTGACAGTGACCAGGACACCTCATCATTACCCTTTTCTGTGGTTGAAGCCATAGCTATACCTTTGTTAAAGTAACAACTGTTTTGTAGCGACATGGGAGGAAATGGGATTTGTATAGCTGTATTCTCCAATGATCCTATCATTTCTGGGACTGCTGCAGTGAGGTAGTTAATACTATTTACAACATCATAGTTCTTCACAAAGCTGTTTAATGCTCCAATGTTGATGTTGTCACATGTCTGCATCCACATAGATCACCAGTCAACATATCCACAAGACCAAAGTTACAGTTACAACCTTAAGTTCATACCTTGCATTCTGTATTTTCGTGAAAAAGATATCTACTTAAGGGTGGAATGACACATAGGCCCTCATTACAACTCAGGCGTTAAGGGTTAACGCCACCGTTAACCCTTAACGCCTGATTCCCACCTTAACGCCTGCTTTTTGCAGGCGTTAAGTTCCATGGTGCTAAGGCACCTTGGTGCTAATTACGGCACCGTAATTTACGGTGCCGTAATTAGCGCCTTCCCCACTCCCATTATGCCCTATGGGGCAAAAATGGGAATGGGGAAGGGAAAATGGGAAATGGGGATTTACCGCCCCACTCACCTTGTAATGGGGCGGTAAATCCGCCATCCACCATGGTGTAAACGTAGTTTACACCATGGTGGTAAAGTTGGTGCACTTAGCACCTCAGTTGTAATGAGGGCCATAATCTAGAATACCTTCTAATTGTAAGGACTCACTATCTATTACCTGAGTCATGTCCATTGGAACATAATGCTTGAAAGGTGATGGAACTTGAAGGGAGAGCGAGGGCCAAACAGTGGTTCTGACACCATACACCCTGTAAACATTAGACGTTATATACATCTCTGTTAAATCTTATTTGTGCATCACTTTCACCTTTTATCATCACTGAGTGAAGATATGTGATGTTATACATGTCCTCTAGTTTATTTTGATGTCATCCATGATGTTATAAGTGATGTCATAAATGAGAATGAAAGCACCAATACAGTGATTTGGGTTGTATGTTATTCAGTAATCCCTGTGTGGAGAGATATGTGTTAGATTCGAATTTAGCAAGAACTCATCAGCAACGGGGTGCCAACTGGGTGAAGCCCGTTAAAGGGGTAAGCAGTGTCTCCCAGACTTACCCCATCACTTATACAGTTCAGGAAAGAGTTCAATACCTTCTTCTTCAACGAATGGCTCCACACACCCTGCACTCTCCACCCTACCTGAGTCTCAGTGATCTGCTTTAAGCTTAAAAGACATGCTCTGGACCCTCTGTGGCAAAGATTTTAAAAGCTTAAAAGCCATGTTCCAGACCCTCTGCAGCAAAGATAGCGTAGGCCAAAAGCGCAGTGTTGTGCGCAGCAGGTCCACGTAGCATGCTGCCAGATCGACAGGCAATGTCCTACACGACGCTCGAAACTTGATTCCACCACGCTTAAAAGCCATGCTCCAGACCTTAGGCAACAAAGCCTGTGCAAGCCAAAGGCACAGTGTTGTGGACTGCAGGTCTGCACAGCACGCTGCCCCGTCAGCATACTACGTTCTACGTGATGCTCGAACTCGATTCCACCACACTTAAAAGCCACACTCCAGACCTTCTGCAACAAACCCAGCGCAGGCCATGGGTGCAGAGTTGTGTGACGCGGGTCCGCAGAACATGCCGCCTGATTGACACACTACGTTCTACACAGCACTCTGAAGAGGGCTGGGGAAGCCTACCATCCCCAGCGCTCCTACGAAATTCATGACAAGGACGAAGGCCAGGAAATACCTCGAACATCCATTCAATTTCGGAGAGATTCCCAGTGGTTCCATGATTGACAAATACCCCCTCAGTCAGCCATACCCCCTCAACCAGCCTTACAAATGAGGAGCATGCACATTTACAGCAGTGTGGACGAAGGGCCACAGGCCATGATCAAATACACCTCTATTGGAATCCTGGACAAAGCACCAAGAAGCTAAGTTGCTGATGTCATTAGAGACACCACGACATAGCTGCATTGGACATGAAGCACACGTGCCATCCGCACTTTGGGACACAAACACACACTTGAATACATGAAGAACATGAGCATACAGTTCTATAGTTAGTGGATGGAAGCATATACATACTGTCATTGCTTTTATTATTTTTGCCAGTAGTCAAATGCAGTAATGCAGAAACCTACAAGAGACAAGAGATCCTGAGCACAGCTTGCATATGCTTTCATGTAATTAACCCTATGCAACTGCAGGAGCACCTACGGGACCTGATAGAGCCACGTGACACTAACATATGGAAATGTAGCATAGTGTGGACACTTTAGAAACCACATTATAAGGTTTAGGAAAATTACAGCAAGCTTTGAGCATCAGAGCAAGAGACTTGAGCCGATTCAACCTGGAGAAAGAGCACGACGTGTGAGACAGAACCCACAGTCAAGGCCAACTGATACAGATAACTATCCGATCCACAGACGACAAAGGGGCCAGCTTCAGAAAAGGCCAATACATTTCACAATTCAGAGCTCCACAGCTCAAATCCATAGTGGCTGAACACATGGCCTGGCCAAAGCAGACATTGGACAGCGACCAGCGGTGGGAAAGGAGAGCTGTTCTCAGGTTCCCAGACACAGTTATGCAACAATGTGCACCAAGAGCTGCGTTATTAAGGAGAGCACTCGCATAAGCTAAGGTGGTGTACACAAGTTACAATGCAGTCACATAGTGGTTCTTGTTATCTTGAAAAGGTACACAGCAAGCTGATCCCAGGCCTGGGGGATGTCAGCTCTAGCCAATCAAAGTTTAGTACCCTAGGGGTGAATAGCAACGGGTAAGAACCAATGGTAAACCCACCACACTGCAACATTGTCATGGATAGTAACTTGGGGATGGAACAGTCCAGCCACCTGACATGGGAGAGCCAGTAGAATAACATCTATATAGTCCTCTATAGTAGGTACAATACTCAGTACCCAATTGCGGAGCCCAATAGGTTTTCTGGAGAAGGGCCCAGATTGTGACGTCATGCTGACGAAATATCTGATTAAAACCAGCCTGCAAGCCGAGGAAGAGCGAGGTGTGCATCGATTTTCTCAGTTCCTGTGCTGTTCCTGTGCTGATCCCTTTTGGTTTTGCCTGTAATAAACCAAAGTTTGAACTTGCCGTTGACTGAGTCATCTGTGTATTTGGGAAGGATGGGGTTGGACTCTCCAAGTCTGCGGACTTCCAGTGTCCCTCTGGCATACCTATGGATCCGTCCCCAACAAGTTGGTAACAGAGAGGATGGTTTGCTGCGTGAGCCAGGCATCAGGTCATCTCCTGAGAGGCTGTGGGACCCTTGCATATTTTGAGAAGATGGGAAAAAGCATTCTCAGGTAAAGGCCGTCAGGAGCCCTTTGGAAATCATTCTGTCCAAAGTCAGCGAGTTGTCCAGACAGACCAGTACAGGGAGGTGAGCGCCTTGAGAGGAGTCGACAGCCGTGCAGTGCCAGCAGACCTCAGAGTCTAAGTATTGGACCAGTCTAATGGCAGCTGTGGGTGTGGGAGGGTATTGAGTATTGTAAAGTATTGTTTCGTAGTGTTGAGCATTGTAAAAGTATTGTTTAGAATTGTCACAGTAATAGGGACAAGATCGGAGGTAGAAGCCCCTTTTCTATGTTTAAGGCACATTCGGTCTTAAAGGTAAAATGTTCTGGTGAATAACCTAGACTATTGATTCGAGGGCTTGGTTGACAGAAGATAGGAAAATAAAGATATTCCTGTGGGTTAGGTGTTGTAGCTCGGGTCATAATTGACGGTATCCCCATTAGGATTAGCAAGGGATCTGACGTAGATTGCGGAAGGTGAGTCGACTGGTTAAGTTTCGTGGAGGGAGACATTTTGAACGCTAGGCGATGCAGCGGGGCAGTTGGATCACAAGAGAATATTGGTATACTCCGCCTGAAGCGTGAGAAGACAGATGTGGGGTCTTTGCATGGGTTGGGAGTAAAAGGCTACTATGGTGTGCGCGCGGTATCTGTTTGTATACTACCTTGTCTCTAACTGGTGATGTAACCCTGGGACACGAAGAGCTTGAGACAGTGTGGAGCCAGCATTGGAAACTTGGGAATGGCAGATGAGGTGAAACAGCAGTGGTGTGTGGAAGGCGCATGAGCTAGATTGTGGGTGTGTCTGAGGAGGTGACGAGTGTGAAGGAGTGGCATTGTGCAGAGCATGCCTGTTAAGTTGTGGAGCTCGAGAGGATCATAGAAACTGAAAAATAATGTTACTATATTGTGCCTTTCTCCCTTAACAGCTGACTATCGAAATCCTCGACCCGAGGTCAGGTAAGGGTACTGAATAATGCATCAGGGAAAATGCGGGAGGCACACGCCCCTTCAGCACTTGTGTAAGACATTACTGCCCTATTGAGGGAAAGTGTGTAAACATAGCATAGAATGGTGGAAAAGTACAGATGGAAAGTTATCCAAACCATGGCCACCTTGTGGAACTTTCTCCAAAGACGTGGAGCAATCACTACTGACACACACACATACAGGGTGCCTATAGGGGGAAGACGCTGACCAAGTGTGGCTATATTAGTGCTATGGTGCATGTTTCAGGAGGGCCAGGGAGATGCCGTGAACCGTCAGTCGATGCTGAGCCAGCAGGAGGTGCCAGACTCAGATACACATCCCTCCACACTGCCCCCTGCCCCTCTGAGTGTAGCATCCGATGATACAGATGATAAGCAGGATGTATCCAATGTGGGAATTAAGGGTATCAGAGGGGTACTCAAATCTGACATATAAGCCACCACTGTACACAAAGGAGGAGAAGCAGAAAGGTGCAGGGCAGCCACCTATTGACCCAGAGGTAAGAATTGAGGCTCAGCAGGGCACAAAGGAGGGGGTTTGAGGGCATAACCACGAATGGATAGTGGCACAAGTACTCTTGAAACTTCAAGGAAAACCAATTGAGAAGGAGAAGGGGTGACAAAGGCAATGGAGGATTTGGAGAGAAGCAGCAAAGCTGCAGACTGGGAAGAGATAATGGATGAGGAAGATAGGAGGGAAAAAGATAGGGAGGTGAGATTAGAGCACAAGGACAGGGAGAGAAAGAGAGAGGAGAAGTTGGAAAGGGAGGACAGGAAAAGAGGGAGGGAAGAGGATAAGGAGAGCATTGAGATGGAGTGGGAAGAAAGGGCCGAGAGAGATCTTGATGAAAGGAAAGGAGCGGAAAGAGAGATGAGGGAGAAAAGGGAAAGGGAGCTGGAAAAGATCAAAAGACGAAGAGAGGCCGCAGAGCAGGAAAAATGAAAGTTAGCTGAGTGGGAGAAGAGGAAGTTGGAGCTGGATAGACTTGCAAGGAAAAGAGTGCAGAGGGAAGAGGACGAGCGAGCAATAAGGGTAGATTAGACGCAAGTAGCCCCAGACAGGGGAGGCGGTAGACTCAGGGAGGACAGAAGAACAGAACCAGACAGCACCAGCTCATGAACCAGGCACACGATAGACAAAGAGGAAGCAGGCCTAAGGGCCTGGGGAGGAGGAACCAGATATGACTTGAGAGACATCGACCTCAGCATGAAATCTAATACAGACAAGCGAGTGGCATGGGAATTCAGGACGCACACAGGGGGAGAAGGAGAGGGCAGCTTGAATGAGCACATACTACTGACAACCGACTTTAACACTCAACAGCACAACACAACATACATCGATAGGCTTAGAGACCTCCCAGGTCGAAGGAAGGGGGAGACTGCAATGGTATGTTCCAGGGAAAGGATGACAAGAAGGTATGACGACAGCAAGAGAGCACCCATAATGGAGCCGATAGATGTAGGTGCAGGCATCGAGAGCGTGAGCGGGGACAGACAGCCAGATGAGGAGGAGGCAGTGTACACAGATGCCCTTATTAGAGGTAGGAGGGTACCACCTCAGTATGTACCATGGAAGCACACCGACAAGCAGAACGTGAAGTGTAGGTTACCATTGTTGAGCACATGGGCTGGGAAGTGTGTATATGAGATGGAGAAAATGACAGCTGGCCATAGGCTAGCAGTGAGAGAAGTAAAGAGACTTCTGGTATTGATCCTGGGAGACAGAGCTGATGACATATGGAAAAGATCGGGGTTCCCAGGGGTGATGACACAAAACACAGCACATGACGGTTCAGCATTTGGAAACTGCAGGGCGGCAGCATGGAAAGCACTGAGGATGCAATACACAGACACGTCAGACATTGGGCCATTAAGTCACCCAAAGTGAGGTAAAATGAAGACCCTGTGTGGTACATTCAGAGATTCAAGAACCTTGGCGCCTTGAAACTCGAGAGCCTTGGGACAAAACAATAGCAGTATTTTACCACATACTAGTGCAGGGGCTACCAGAGCTGGTTCAGAAGAGTTAAAGGAAACTAGTAGGGATGGAAGTGAACGGAATGGCCAGAAAAACACCATCATTGTAGGTTGTGGCAGGAGAAGGTTAAGAAAAAGGAAGAGGATAGGAAGGCAGACGAAGCAAAACTAGTACACAAAAAACTATCGAAGTATGCGATGGAAGGGACAGTCATAACCAGCCCCACCCCACAAGCACAGTAGCCACAGCAACAACCACAACCTCAGCAGTTTGTACCACCCATGGGGGGAGGGTACATGAGGCGGGGCAGATCCCAACAAAGGTTTTGAGGAGGAGGAGGCAAAAAGAGAGGCCACAAATGCATCACAACCAAGAGGGTTTCCCAGGAGGTTTACGAGGATATGGGCAAAAGATGCAGCAGAACCCATGGGATTTCTCTGTGGGTTTCCAGCGGGGAAGGGAGAGAGCCACCACAGTGATGGACCTGTGGACAGAAGGGACATATATCAAGAGTGTGTCGATACAGGGGAACAGTGGCGTCGCTAGTGGGGGCCTGGGAGGGACAGGGCCCCCCCTGTGAAATCCTGTGCCCCCATTGTGCCCCTATCTAAAATGAGCAGTGACCATGTTCTCCCCCTACTTTTGTCTGTGCCCCCCTACTTTTGTCTTTGGCCCCCTCTGTGCCCCTCCTAAATGTGATTCCTGGCGACACCACTGCAGGGGAATGCAGCAGAACTGGGGAGGGCAGGTTCAGTAGCCCTACCAAAGAGATCAGGAGAATATTATGCACAGGATCAGTCACAACATGGCCAGATGCAGGGCACATATCAACAAATGCCACAAGCACAAGCACCACCAGCACAGATGCAGGTACCACATATGACAACACCAGTACAACTGTATCTACAAAAACACAGATTTGAGGGAACACACAGCAATTAGCAGTGATACAGAACAATGACAAATCGGCACACGTGAACGAAATGGCGACAGTCCCCGCCAGACAACTGGGGGGAGTGACCCTGGTAGGAGACAACCCCTTTACAGGGAATGGGATGTCCCTGTAACCTCAATAGGACAGCCCATAGATGAAATTGGTGTGCCCCATCCTGTCGATCAGACCGTTCCCTGCGGAGGAAGCTCACATAGGTGTGGCGATAGGTGACAAGACTTTTGCCGTTCTCGCTGACACAGGGGTGACCAGGTCTTGCATTAGGGAAAGAGCATTTACATTGTCAGGTGATGCCATGAACACTCAAGGATTCTCTGGGGCTCTGGAAGTGGTTCCTTTCACAGATAATGGGCCTTGTTATAAGTTTGCCATTCCAGTGACAACGGTACCGGTAAGCTTGACGGTACCATTGTTACCAGACGGGCAAACTACAAGTTCTGCTTGTGGGTGCCTTCCCGCCCACCAGGACTGACCTGGCGGGCATACTGGAACCCGCGAGCAGAGCATGTCGGATGCACCGGCACCATTCTTAATGGTGCCGGTGCATCCAACCTTCCCATTCCCATTGATCCCTATCAGGCTCAAATGGGAATGGGGAACATTTTATTCTGGCGCCCGTGAATGGGCAATTACCGGGTCTCACAGGGCCATAATGACCCATAATTGCCCATTCACAGGTGCCGGAAAAAATCACTAGTTTGGCGCCAGCCTGCAGGTTTTACTGGTAAGGCTACCGCCAAACTTGTAATGAAGCCCAATATCTCACTTTCTATCGGAGATCACGATCTATCACTACCTTTGCTTTACTCTCGACAGACACCTGTAAACATTTTGGGAAGAGATATTATAAGCAGAATGAACATGCCGATATCATTCACGACAAGGGGATAATATGCTTCACACCAGGAATTCACATGCTCAATATAAAACAGATTGTTCAAGCATATTGTGGATGCACGGTACAGAGGGTGGTGCCAGTGGACCGAGAAATGTTCCAGTATGGACTGACATTGCCTTGCATGGCTTCCAGGCATTGCAGGGAAGATGTGGCAAGTTCCAAAGAAGTATCTATTCAGAACAGAAATACCGACGGACGAGCCGGAGGGAACAATAGTGCCAATAGAAACAGAGGTAGTAGTTGCAAGAGAGGATTGGATTGCAGTGCATGGGATGGATGACAAAGGGCAGGCATGGAGAGCAGTGATCGCAGTGGCAGAGGGATGCTTTTCCAGGAAGAAAGGCTGGAAAAAGAGATGTGTCTGAAATGAGTGTGATCTACTGGTTACAAATTCACTACTGAGAAGTGCCTCAGAGAATGGCATGGGTGCTGGAGCAGCCAACAGCATTCTGGGAGGAGGACTTGGCCAAGGTACCCAGCATCCTATGGACTACAAGTCCCTACGACGTGGGTTGCATAAAGAGTATAGGGGGAGGGAAGATAAAGCTAAAGACAGGAGCAATTTTACCAAGAGTAAAGCAGTATCCCCTAACCAAGGAGGCAGATGAGGGCATTTATGAGACCATTACAGCTCTAATCAAGAGGGGCATTCTTGTACCATCGGATTCCCCATGTAACAGTGCAGTGTATCCAGTACGAAAGGCCACAGGGGTCATGGCATTTCAGGCAGGACATAATGCCTCTTAACCACATTGTAGAGTATCCACAAGTTGCAAATCCAGTGACAATTTTGTGCAGCATTCTGGCAGTAGCTGCCTGTTTCATGGTAATTGATTTCAAGAATGCATTCATCTCAGTGCCACTACACACAGACTCACAAGACTTGACCAGCTTTATGTATAGCAATCAGAAGTGGAAATACACACTAATTTACCACAAGGGCAATGTGAGTCACCATCTACCTTTAAAAGAATGATGCAGATGGGCCTAAGTAACATACAGATGGAGAGCACTGTTTTGCAATATGTGGATGACATTTTGATCTGCAGCACAACAGACAACCAATGTAGAGAGTACACATGCTGACTGTGCTTGCTGGCAATGGGTATAAGGTGGACAGGGCCAAGTTACAGTACTGTCAGAAGGAGGTGTTTTACATTGGACAGATGATATCCCAAAATGGCCGAGCTATCACCCAAAAGAGAGCAGAGACAATTTGCAAGACAAATAAGCCCACAACAGTTAGGGAGATGCAACAGTTCTTAGGGTTATGCAACTACTGCAGAGCATGGGTCTTTGACTACTGCACATACACAAAGCCACTACTGGGTGCACTGAAAGAATCAAAGAAAGGAACAAAAACACTGACATGGACCACAGAGATGACTGAGGCCTTTGAGGAACGAGGCAAAAAGCACAGCACCAGTGCTAGGGATCATAAGCCAATAGCCTACTACAGTGGCAAACTGGACCCAGTTATTAGAGGACACTACCCATGCGATCACGTTTTGGCAGCTGCCACATTCGCAGTGATAACCATGGGGTGCACAACCACTCTTTTTGTGGAGCATGCCCTCTTTGCCATACCTCACAAGCCAAAGAGCACTTTGACCACACAGAGAGCATCAGGATGTGAGGTGATACTATCCATTGTAGATCTGAAAATAGTGAGATGCAGGATTCTTAACCCAGCCACATTCCTAGCAGATGTTCTACAGGTTGGAGACTATGCACACGACTGCACAGCAAACAGAGAGATGTTCAGTGGCACTCGCAAAGTAGAGGAGGATGCACTTGAGGGAGTGATGTGCTCTACATTGACGGTCTTTGACAATTGACCAGACAGATGGGGTCAGATATACGGGGACTGCAGTGGTAAAACTGAAGGAGGACGGGACAAGAGAAGTGGTAGCAAGTGCATGCCTACCCTTCCATTATTTAGCACAAGCAGCAGAATTTGTGACCATAATACTAGCACTGGAAAACAGCATAGAGAAGGAAGTGATGATCTATTCTGACTCCACCTACGTGACATCAACAGTACACCCAGGACTGGCAAGATGGCTCAGGAGATGGTTCAGGATGGAAGATGGGACTCCAATGCAACATGCACTCTTACTGGGCAGACTGGTCAAATTAATTGCTTATCCAAACACTAGCAATAGCAATAGTGAAATGCCAAGCACATTCGAAAGGGGAGGATCCCATCTCAAGTGGGGTATGAAGCAGCAGACTTTGAGATCAAGTGTGCAGCATATTTTGGGGAGCAGTGGGAGTTAGGAGGAACCTCAAATGCGAAAGAATGCACCAGTTATGTGGTACTAAAGGAAGGGTACAATGTACTGCCAGAAGCTCAGATTATGGAGTCACAGGGAGCTGCACCGAAGGAAGAGAAGGAGCTGTGGGTTAAGAGAGGGTGTTCAATGTCTTCCACAGATTCCCTATGGAGACAAGATAACAAAGGGAAAGTGGTGATGCCACTACCATTGTTGAACACAGCTTTGACACAATTGCACTATCCAACACACACACAGGGAAGGAGGACATTGCTACACGAATTAGAGAAACATGGTTATGTCCCAATTTAAACGAACATGTGGCTGAATTTGTGAGCAATTGCTTGACATGCCAACAGTTTACAGCAGGGCATACCTTGAGATTAGTGAGAGGAGCCATACCAAGACCAGTAGAGCCATTCCAGCACCTACAAGTGGATTATGTAGACATTATCAAAGTCTGCCAAGGTTTCCACTACATGATAGTGGTTGTATGCCCATTTTCGAGGTGGATTGAGGCTGAGCCCTGTTCCCATGCTGATGCCTTTAGGGTGGCCAAATTCCTTTTTAGAGAGGTTTTGCCAAGATGGGGTGTGTGTGAGGTGCTGTGTCAGTCAATGGGCCCCAATTTGCCAACAAAGTGTTTCAGCATATCACAAAATTGTTGGGTATCCAACACAAATGTGCCTGTGCGTATCACCCGCAAGCAAATGGAATGTGTGAACAACTGAATGGCCTTTTGAAGGAGTGCATAGCCAAGACACTGCAGAGTACTAAGAAAAAATGGCTGCACTGTTTGCCTCTTGCCCTGTTTGCATTGCGCAACAAGCCTGAGGGCCGACCACCATTTAACGCCCCATGAGACGGTGCATGCATCTTCCCCTGGCTCCTCCCACAAGAGCACTGAAGGATTGTGAGAATAGTGCAGATGTGTTAGGTCAGGAAACTTATGAGTACATTACTTCTCTGGTGACCAGCACTTCTTTTATCTCTTTCCAGGTACATCGACAACAGGGAGGCCCAGAAGACAGTGACAAGAGCAATAAAGACAGCGCACTTCAAGACTCTGGACTCAAAAACACGGTGAAAGTGGTTGACATCGTCCTCTTGCTTAATCTTGTGAGGCGCTGGAATGCACATCGGTTCTCTGGGCCCCACATTGTGGAAAGGGTGGGCGACCAAGCTGTCAAACTAGAAAGCAAAACGATTTGGAACCACTTGTCAGATGCCTCGCCTGGCAACCATGTCACTGTGACGAACAGGGCAAACTTTCAGCACATAGGAGAGCTACAAGTGCATTCTAAACGTACATGGCTAAGGAAACTAGGACACCCAATGGTCACATGCTCCCGAGCAGGAGAAGCAAAGACTAGAAACCAGTACACTGTTTGTTTGTTATTTTCCTCTTCTGCACACACAGAGCCTGTGAGCAAGCAGATATTACTGTTATCATTGTGGATATTCATGTTGCCTTCTACCCGCCACCCAGAAACATTCTCCAACCAGTTTATCCACGCTGTGAGGAGACCTAAAAGATTCAGAGCCCGATCCCCTGGAGTGTATTATCTTGCCTTTTAGAGGATCTGGCCCAAACCTACCCCCAGCTTGAGCACGGTGATCCCCCAGTACTTGCCACTCCATGAGACCAATCAGTGATAAGGCTGTGGGAAGACGTGTTTGCCTTTGCCACCAGTGATTATTTGGACATGGGGCTTAAGAGTGTTTTACAATACTAACAAAGTAACACATTTCTTTGCGCATTTCAAGCAGACACCTCTATCTTCAGGCTGCAAGGATCAAGCAGCGTAAGTGGAAATGTGGGAAACAATAAAGAACATTATTATTTTGCATGTCTATTATTTCAAAGTGGGTTTGCAGGATTTGTATTCTAGCAGTGATATGTTGTTGTTACTGCTACCGCTGTACTCTCTACTGACATTCCCTCAACCCAACCAGGTGGAATGACCCTGCCAGGTGGACGAGAGAACACTGCTGATAAGGTAAGGAGAGGTAAGTGCAGTGTTGACATAGACATGAAGGGGGTTGACATGTATTTCACCGACACTGCTCGACTGTCTAATAATATGTGGTACAAACACATGACAAAAGTAGGTAAGGAAACCACATGGGAGAGCTGCTACGTCAGCAACAGAAATATCCCTAGCAAGAGCACCATGCCTGATGTATCATTCAATGGTGCAAACTTGAGGAAGATTTCAAGGGAAGATAGCAATGCTGAGATGGATGACTGAGGGAATGTTCCCATATGAAGATAATTACATAAAGACATTGGACATGATGAAAAACTATTGGCAGCTAGATGAAGGTTTACAGTACATAACTGACCAACCTGAGAAGGGAGAAACAGAAACTATCACATTGAAGGAACTGCTATGTCACTGGACAAGAGTGAGGGAGACAGGAGGAGAGCCTAGTTGCTGGTAAAGCCACAGATACTAGTGTATGGCCAAATATACACAAAGAATGAATGGCAAGATGGAGTGGTGGGAAGCAAAGCCCTGACACTAGCGCAGTCATCAGTGAACAAGGTGCAGGAAGAAAATGACAAGTGTCTGAAAGAATGGGCAGCAAGTGCAAAGTTATTCATATGGGTGGAGAATGAAGCTGGTCTGATGATGATAATACATTTGAAGACACCTGCACTGTGCTATCAGAACAACAGCGAAGATTAAGTTGGCGAGAACATTGGGTGCAAAAACATTTAACAACTCGCAGCTATGAAGGCGGGAACAGCAGTGCTGATAGATTACTATTGGGCTTGTGGATCAAAAGCATATGAGAATCTGCCACCTGACTCGGAGGTGTACGCTCGTTGGTGCACATCAATATGCCTTTGTTGATTGTGCTCAGATAGGATGTGAAGCTCGATGAGTTGCCGAAGATGGACAAAAACTAATGAAAGAAGAGAGTGATTAAGGTGGCACCGTCTAAGTAGGGAAGCAATCAGGCTTGAGCAGAGTAAAAGGAGTAGGAAATTACTTCTCAGCAGCATCCGAAGTGGCACTAGATGAGGATCCAGCAGAACACAGGCTGTTTAGCACAACACAAATATTCTTTGCATCAATAATACCATTGGTGCATACATACACAAATACAAAGTGCTTACATATTGCTTGCTGGCAGCTGATGATAATGATTAATTCTATTCTGAATGGGTTTAATGCAATAAAGGAAGAGCTCAGAGCAATAAGGTTGGTGGCACTCAAGAATAGGTATGTTCTGGATCTCCTCACGGCTATGGAAGGAGGAGCTTGCGCAAAGATAGGGTGTTCCTGTTGCACATTCATACCGGCCAAAGACAAAGATAACAAGACTCAATCAGACGCAGTAGCACAACTGGCATGGATACATGCCAAGATGGAAGATAAAGCAAGCGGAACAGGGAAGGACAAGAGCTGGCTAGCGTACCTATGGTCATAGATGCCATCATGGCTTGCAGACAAACTGAATGTGATAATGGGAGCTCTTGTGTTGACAGTAGCATCAATGTGTGGGATCAAAATCTTCATGGCAAAATGCAAGAGAACAGCAAAGGAGGCAATCAGAAAGCAGATCCTAATGGATGTAAACATAGGAGGAACAAAAGAGAAGATTGTTGCAGAAAGAGACAAACTCAGAGAAGGAATTGCACAATGGCAACTATTCCCAACCAAATCCATGAAACTGGACAACCCATTTGATCCAAAGTACTATCAAGGGAAGTGGGTCTGGTGCAACCCTGAAAGACTGTGCTGTTACCTGCACTTGTCGTTCGATGACCACACAAACTACTATGGGCACCTCGGAGGAATAACAAAGATATTGCAGCCAAGAGCGAAAGGACTGTCATATAAAGATGTGATTTGCAAGTCGACCAGAGAGAGGACTGAAGAGGGATGGGGAAGCCTAGAACCCCCTGCCCCTGCTACAAAATTCATGGCAAGGAAGAAGGCCATGAAATACTGAAAGCGCCCATTCTATTTCGGACCGATTCCCAGTGGTCCCATGGTTGACAAATATGTTGGGAGATACCCCCTCAACCAGTCATATCCCCTCAACCAGCCTTACAGATCAGGAGTGGTGCAAATGTACCCCAGCGTGGATGAAGAGCCACAGTCCATAATCAAAGACACCTCTATTCCCAGCGCGGACTAAGCATCAAGAAACCATTTTGCTGACATTGTTAGAGACACCATGACATAGCAGTGTTAGACATGAATCACATATGCCATCCACACTTGGGGAAACAAACACACATGAAGAACATGAGTGTACAGTTCTATAGTTAGTGAACGATACATATACATACTGCCATTCGCCAAATGCAGCAACGCAGAAACCACAAGAGACAAGAGATCCTTAGCACAGCTTGCAGATGCTTACATGCAATGAACCCTATGGAGCTGCAGGAGTGCCTACGGACCTGACAGAGACACGTGTGACTAACCTTTGGAAATGTAGCATAGTATGGACACTGTAGAAACCACATTATAAGGTTTAGGAACATTACAGCAGCCCTCAAGCCTCCGAGCAAGAGACGAGCTGAGCCGATTCAGCCTGGACAAAGAGCAAGACGTGTGAGATAGGACCCACAGCCAAGGCCAACAGATACAGATAACATTCCAATCCACATACAGCAAAGGAACCCGCTGCAGAAAAGACCAATGCATTCTCATAATTCAGAGCTTCACCACTCAAATCCATGGTGGCTGAACACGTGACTCGGCCAAAGCAGACAATGGACAGTGACCAGTGGTGGGAAAGGATAGTTGGTCTCAGGCTCCCAGACATGAATATGCAACAATGTGCATCAAGAGTTGCATTGGTGAGGAGAGCAGTCGCATAAGCTAAGGTGGTGTACACAAGTTACAATGCAGTCACATAGTCATTTTGTTAACTTGAAAAACTACACAGTGAGCTTTGTACTCTTGCAGATCCCAGGCTTGGGGGACGTCAGCTCTAGCCAATCACAGTTTAGTACCCTAGAGGTGGGTAGTAACGGACATGAACCAATGGTAAGCCCACCACACTTTAACATTGTCATAGATAGTAACTTGGTGATGGACCAGACCAGACCAGCCATCTGACATGTGAGAGCCAGTGGAACAATATCTATTTAGAACACTGTATGTGGCATAATACTCATTACCCAATTGTGGGGCCTGATAGGTTTTCCGGAGAAGGGCCCAGGTTGTGACATCATGCTGGCAAAATATTGCATGAAAACCGACCTGTGAGTGAAGGAAGAGCAAGATGTGCATGGATTGTCTCTGTTCCTGTGCTGATCCCTGTTGGTTTTACCTGTAATAAATGAACTTGCCATTCACTGAGTCCTCTGTGTATCTGGAAAGGAGGGAGTTGGGCTCTCGAAGTTTGTGAACTTCCAGTGTCCCTCTGGTATACTTGGGGGTCTGTCGCCAACAGATCCAAACTCGATTCCACCACACTTAACATGGGAAGCACTTGTTTGTAACTACAAGGTGGAATTTGACAATTGATTACTTTAATTCAAACCTTGCAGTGGTTGGCACTGAGCAATTTTAAGTCCAAGAGATTCCTGGCAGTTATCATTTCTTAACTGAAGTGACATTATGGAGTAATAATATACATAACAGAAGGGATTGAAAAGTATGTGTGAGGGCCAACAAACCAATAACAGGAGAAGAGCAAGGTCGGATAGTCTGATAGGTAACAAAGTAAGAGCAAAGCATTATGCAGCAGATGCCATCAACTTAGGCATAGGCATAGCTTAACCTGATTCTCCAATTAACAAATTAGATGATGATACTGTTATAGGGAACATTGTGAGACAAACAGTTTTTAAAAAAAGCTACATTCTGAGGTAGTTATCCCTCTGAATATGTGTTTTTCGTAAGAGTGTGAAATGGCTGGAGTGGCATTGAACCATGTACTCTTGGCCTCCCCTGTGAACCAGCAGGGGATTTCGTGGGCTCAAGCCTATAACACACCTAATTGTAAGGAATCTAAGTTGATAGAAAAAAGGCATGGCAATATTTGGATCAGGCAGCTGAAGAACAAAACTGTGAGATTTTGGGAACTCTGGTAGCCCATGGCTCCAGGGAGGAGATACAAACATCATTCATTCACACATACCGATGTCTCCATGGACCTACTGTATTGGGGTTGTATGTTCGATACAGTGAACCATATAATGACAGGCTTTCACATTATTTTAATGAGAATGTACATGGCGATGAAGGTTGCCGAAATGAAGAAATGGCGTTGAAGAAATCAATGTATGCTAATAATGAATATGTTCATGGATCTCTCCACAGCCTTTAATTTGGTTGACTAGGGTTAAATGCAGGGAACCTAAATGACCTGTTATTACCATCTCGTATTTTGTGTGCACTGATAGAACTGCATTCTAATAATACAGCAAGGGTTCAATATGCTCGACTGATAGTGTTATGGTTTAACTTAGAGTGCTTCAGAGCTCAATCCTTGCCCCACGTGTTGATACTATTTTGCTTAATAAGCTATTAAGGACAGCAGTGACTGATATTACAAAGGCGTTTAGGGTTGAATGCCAGAAACCACCAGACACAGTGGCTGATTAAATATAATGCTTATAACATGTATGATAGGAGCCTGACAATCATTCCACTTAAATCAGTGCCCGTAGTCTTAAGAGCTAATGCCAAAACACAATCAAGTCACAGGTTTACAGTTGGGGAGAACTGAATTGCCCTGGTAGTCGGAGTGACTAACTAGGGATCCGTTTCTTTTTATTTTTTATTAATGGTTTAAGGAGTATGCATTTTCTGGAAATGCATGTTATGAAGATGGGTCAAAGTGGGAATGGTGTGTTCAGGTTTGGTAGGAATAACTCTAATCAGTGCGAACAAATGGTAGCAAGCATTTGTAAGGTTACGGCTATTGTAATACATTGGGCCTGTAAGGATATTTGGCGTGTTACAGCACAGAGTTCAGCACTACTGCACAGGTAGCAATTTTGTTTTTGATGCAGCACCACCACATGGGTGTGGTGCATTGCTATATGTGTTGCCAGATTAACATGGGCATATAAGTAAAGACAGGCTATTCCGTCAAAAACGATTTTAACATATAAGATGCAAATCTATTTTTACAGTTAAAAGCACACGTGCACACTCAAAAATGCACACTATTTTTCACCTGAAATGCCTATGGTGCAAGAGACACATTTGAAAATTAATAACTAACATTATTAATAAATAACCTGACTAATAAAACTGCATTTAACATAACCCACTAATAAAAATGTGTCTCCACTGCAGAATTAGGCCTACTCTGAAAGTGAACTTTTAAACGCACATTCATTTTTTTCTTTTTCTCTGCTGCTCTGTCCACATAACTACAGGAAGCAAAAGGGCTCGAAGTAACAGGAAATCAGTTGGTTACAAATAATTACTGTAGAAATGAGCCACTGTGTAGTGAGGGAGGAGATGGCATGATTTATTTCTGATTGGAGCAGCGTCATAGCAAGTATCATGCTAGAGGCAGTGATGAGAGTTTTGCTGGGGGAGCTTGAAGGGAGGGGGAGGACAGTCGGGATTTGGCAGAGCTGGGAGAAGGACCTGTTTCCTGGCTGAAGCATTCCTGCTGCAAAAGCTGAGAATTCCAGGCAATAACCCCGGTTTGAGAACGAAAGACGCTTGTTTTCACTGGGGTTAATCTTCAAGGGAGCCAAATTCAGAAAGAGAACAGCTGAAGAAAACTCATGCTGAACAGATAAGGTAATTACAGAAGTGTGGGGGCTGAGTGTGTACGAGAATATTCAGTCAGTGTAGGAAAGGAGATTCCTGTGCTTTAATCACATGTTTAATGTTGCAAATTGAGTTCTTGTCTCCGCCACTCTCTTTTCAGTGTATCACAGACAATGCTGTTACTGTGCTATTTTATTTATTTCTGTAAAGAATGAGATCGTGTTTAAATGCAACTTTTATAATACACAAAAATATTTGAAAGCAGACGGGTGGTGTGTTTTATATTTACCAATACAGTGCTGATGATGTGGGGAGATGTTTAGACAGTGCAATTGTCATTTTCAAGGTAGCTAAACGTCAAATTTGCTGCAGCCGTGTGCACAATGTAATTCAGTATGAGCAATTATAACTAACTGTGTGTGTTGTAGTTTGTCGGAGGTCTATGAGTCGGCAAAAAGGGAGGCCCGGGACATAGTTCACTACCGTATATAAGAGAGTGAAAATACCACATGATAGCTCGCTGCCGTAGATAAGACAGAGAGAAATTGCCCATGGTGGCACACTAAAAATGAAAATGTGGTGTTCCTGAAATGCAAGCCTGAGGTCTCTCTAGTGATTACACGAAAAATCTAAGCAGAAATAAGGGGTTCTGGATATTGGGGCCACAAATAAAACAAGGGAATTATGCTCACCAAAATACCACCAACCACGCATACCAACCACGCATACCAAATACACATGTCTGTGTGCTGAAATAATGCATGTCCACTGTATTATTGTTGTACATGGCCCATTCTGAATACAAGGAGTGATTGTTGCTAAGTTATTTTTCGGCGGTAAGAAAATACCGTCAGGCCCCAAATCTCCACAAAATACCCTGCATATTTATGGTGCGTTGCAGGCCGGGAAAGTGATCATAGAGTACCTACTGGGCGTGGCAAGCGTGTCTCACACTGCCATTTGCACATTAAAGGGAACCCATTTTATAATAGCAGTGTGCCACTAAAAACGAATTTCAGAATGTCACAAAGGGAAACCACATTCTCAGACCTAGTGCAATATTTAGAGGCAAAGTTGTTTGCACATGGGACTTGGTCGTCGAATAGCACGTTAGAATGGCGTGAACGCATTCAGGGTGAGGTGCAGAAAGAAAAACTAGACAATATTTTTGCAGAAGGCAGCATAATTCAGGTCTGCCTTACAAGATTATTGAATGCAGCCGATAAAAGTGCAGAGAAAGACTGTTTAATACGGCTATGCGGAAAAATATGGTTTATTTTGAATAAGTCCCTGCGAATGCAGGAGAATGATACTCAGCTAATTAACAGGTTAAAGACTGAATTAGATGGGGCAAGTAAAAATCAGGAAATGTTGAGAGTAGAATTGGATGTATGCCAAAAAGACATGCAATTAAAATGCAGAGACTTTGATACTCAGTTATCCAAAAGCAAGAAACAATTTGAGGATATTGAGCAAGAATTGGTATACTTAAAAGCCTTAGTGGACCACATTAGACAGGATAAAGATGAGGTTGTTTCAGAAATGCAGATTTTACAAAAAGAACATTGTGAAAAAGAATGTGATCTCCAGAGTGCAGAACAAGAAATGATTAAAATGATTCAAGAAAGAGACGAGAAATAAAGGGTTCAATGAATGCCAAATGCAAATGTGCGACATGTAGGAGGTGATTAATAAGATGAGTGATGAAAACAACTATTTGCAAAATGAAGCAAACAGACTCCTTAAAAAGTGTAAGGACTTAGAACAGCAAATGTGCATTCCCAGGTCCCAGGAGAGGCGGCAGGGTACCACATTCAATGGAGTGGAGGTGAATTCTAGCTCTGCCCAAAGAGCTAGTGCTCCAGTGACTGGGCCGGTGACTGAACTTGGTTGCAGCGCCCTTGGGGGATTTGATACTCCCATTGGGGGCAGCCACCAATCTCATACACCTGAAAAAAGGATTGAATCACAAAATAGTGCCATTCCATGCATTGCAACAAGTAGCCCCATAAAAATAATGAAATTCATTAAAGCCCTGATCAAACCATTTAAAAAGGGAGGTGAATGCTGCATTGAGAATCACTTAGAAGCGGTGCATGACATTTTTAAAGCACTCCAGATACCTAAGGAACAGTACAGACAATATTTTCATTTAACTTTAGATGCCGCGACGGCCAGCATCATAAGGGGATTAAATGAACAGCAGAATATGACCTGGTTGGAGTTTGAAAAAGAAATTAGGCGTCATTTTTCTCCTTTTCAGTCATTGCAGGAGGCAAAGAAAGTCGCTTACACAATTACTGCTCGACCTAATACATCCCCTCGCCAATTTTTACAAGACTTAAAAAGAGCATTTTCTCGCTTTGATTTATCTTTTGACTCAAATTCCAATGAGTTTAAAACTGCATACTTCTATGGGCTACAGAAAGACATCATATCCCAATTGGTCTGTGAATTTGACCGTGACAAGTCCCTTGAATGGATTGTACATCAAAGCACAAAACTATATGAGGTACTCTATTGTCAGGGTAGAGAAAGTGATAAAATGAAAGATACTAGACCTAAATCTAAAGAACCCTCAGCCACAGTAATGGAAATCAGGTCAGCCAAAATGTCCCTTGAGTCTGCTCAAAGCCAAGGTAAAAATAATGTGACACCTGAACAAAGGGGTAATCAACAAAGATCGCCATTTCCTGTACCAATGTTCCAATCACATGATCCTAGTAATAGAGAGAGCTACATCAGCCCTAGGTATTTAGGGGACAGACCCCGGGTAGGATATCGGCCTGATATGGCAGGTATGAACAATAACCAGAGACAAAATCAAGATCAAAGAAATGATGGTCCCTACCAGTCATTGGGGACACAGAGCAGATTTGATCCCAACACCATGATATATGGTAATCAGGATAGGCCCCTATATGTGGATCGATTTACTGATAATGGAAATCAACCTAGGGGCCAGTACCCACAATCTGAGAGACAGGACATGAGGCAAAACGTGAACTACAATCCACGTCAGTACAATGATTCCCCACCAGGGGACTATAATCAAAGGATGGGTGCAACCCGCTCCCCTCCACAAATGAATCAAGAGTTCAGAAACCATCCCAACCGACATCAATCACCTGAGAGGTATCAGAATAGATCCAATCAGGGGGAAAACAACCAATATCGACCTAGACCACAGAAAGAGGACCCTAGAGAGATGGAAAGGTTCCAGTGCCTTGAGGCCCAAGTGAAAATGTTAGCTGAGCAAATAGGAAAGCTCTGAACAGCACAAAAACAACCTTCCAAAGAGGGGGCTGATGGCCATAGCAATGACCGGGGGGCTTCCGAAAAGTGACTAAGTACTCATGATAACTGCAGTGCCAAAATGACAGATTGATCTGATATAATTTTGCATAACGACTCTGAGATGCCTAATGGATTAAATGTGAAAGTGCCAGTAAATGAACTTGTGACAGAAAGTGCAAATACTTTTAAAAAAGAGGTACGGTTTAACCTAGAGCTAAATAAAACAGTAAAGATTTGTACAAATGAAAAAGAAACATTAGGAATTCCAAAAGAACAAAGGGGCAGATTTAAGAAAAATGACTCATGCATGGGGAATACCAGTGAACAGGGAGTAAGTGGGGATACTATAGCTCCTTCCCTGGGCAAGGAAAACAATGACCAAACACAAACAGAAAAAGGAAATACTCAAAAGGAGGGTACAAGTCAATCACCTGAAGAATTCTTTGAGCCACATATTTTTGAAGAGGCTGAAAGGGCTGGTATCACACTAAATGATCACAAATACACAGAATTAAAAAATGACAAATTGCTGAATGATGTTGTTACACATGTTCAGTTGGAAGGTTGTAATGTCGTCTCTGATGTTACCCAGATGGATGGGCGAACAGTGGCCACACTCCAAAAAACCTCTGATCATGGAGAAATGAATAAAGTCTCTCGCGCAGAAATGGGTAAAAAGGAGGGAAAAATGTCTTTCCATTTACCAATGTGTTTAGCCAAAAGTGAAAAAGACCTGAGAAAGGTGAGCCCTGAAATCAGTAAGAATTCACATTTCTTATGTGTATTAGATGAAGTTGAGGACAGATATTATGCACCCATCACTGTAGAAGAAAAATGCCACACCTTTGCTATGATTGACACTGGCGCACAGCCCACAATTATGTCCAAGGAGCTGGTAAAGAGTATCAATGAAGGGAGACCCCCACAGAGTCAGATCACAGTGAAGGAAAATCAAGGCCCAGTGCATAACTTTAATGGGGAGGAGGTGCCCATCATAGGTGTAACTGAGGTGGACATAAAAATAGGAAAGCACAGAATGAAACAAGAGGTATTGATCACATCTATTTGTGAAATTCCATTTCTGATGGGGACAGATTGCCTGAAAAGATTGTCTCCTCTAATAGATGGGGTGAATGGAGTGCTGTGGTCCTTAACCAAAAAACCATTGAGGCCTAAGAAACTAAAATCACAAAACAGCAATATAAATGAATGTCACACCGTTGCCAAAACAAATGATGCTGTGGAGGTATATCTCCAGAATAGCTGCATACCTAGTGTCACTGTTATATTAATGTGTCAAGACAAAATGCAGAGCGACAATGAAAGACTACCTATACAAATATACTTGGACCCAAGGAAAAATTGGCAGACTGCCATAGATGAGCACACATTACGTTTTTATTTAAAAGAGAAAACATGCAAACAGAATATTGCTCCTAAAACAGATTCAGAAAAACACATTACCACTCTGGCAGAAATACACATGGAAGATGAGCAACCATGGGTTCATGTTGGTATAAATGACTATTTTAAAACAATAAAAGCCACTTTAGCGCTTGAACATGAAAGGGGTTTCATTAATGAGAAATTGTTGCAAAAAATAATGGAGAGGGAAGAAATCCCGAGATTTAGGATTAAAAACCAATATGTTTCTGGCTTGGACATTCCAGACTTTGAAAACCGAATTGCAGGCAGATGCATGCTTAAAATTAGCATTGGGCAGAAAACAATTTACCATAATGTATGGATAGTGAGTGGAGCACAAAATGAATTTTACATGGGCAATGACATCATGCACAGAATGTGTATGGTGTTAGATTTCCTTAATCAAAAAATATGGTCACGCCTAGGTGGTCCGGCACCTGAATTTGAAGACAAAAGAAGGGCTTATCATTGTGCACAACTGGTTCCTTATGCAATCGAATTACAAATGAGGAAAGATACTATTATTCCTGCATTTACAAAACAGTTTGCAATAACACTGAAATGCAAAAATGAACAGCAGATGAAAGGCTCTGATGCATTTGTATGCCTGAATGAATCCATAAAACAGCAAGGCCTGGATTATGAATACATTCCATTGGTAGATATTGGTGAAAGATCTGTAAAAGTTATGGTAAATAATAAAGGTTGTCAGGATATTCATTTAGAGGAAAACTCCCCATTAGGAATGGCCATACAAAAATCACATTATACGGCAGATTTAAATAACATGGTGATTGGAAATATTCCTGAAAAGTATGTAGATGCCAAGGGTGAGTTGCCAGAACACCTGGACTCCCAGCCCAAAGGAATATTTAAAATTCATTCTGTGTATCCTTATGATTCAAATGAGACAGTGTGCTGCCATCAAGAGGATTGCATAATATTTAATTTAAATGAAAATGAAACAGAAAATCAGCCCATTGAAGTGGAAGCTGATATGCCAAAATATTTAAAAGTGGCAGCTTTACAAAAAGACACAGCCACACAATTAGAGGAAAGTGCCGAGATTCCCTTACCAGAAGATTTTCCAGAATTTTCCAAAATGGTAGAAGAGCAGATCTCCTTAGCGAATGCGTGTGAAAGCAATGAAGATAGGGACAATCTGAGGGAGATTTTTATGGAGTTTAAGGATGTATTTGCAAAAGATGCTTATGATTGTGGTTTAACTGATTTACATGTGGCCACACTACCAAAAGGGTGAAGTTAGTATTGTGCTATGTACTTAATTTGTTTATTTTCTATTTGATTTAGAAAATTAACATTATTTGGTCGGAGGTTCCGGGATCAGAGCCCACGGGAGACAATGGAGTCCTGGAGCCCACGTGGACGGATTCCGGGAAAGCCCCAAAGAGGGGTGAAGACCAAGGCTGCAAAGCGATCAGCATTGAAGATGATACCGATGATATGGTTAATGATGATGATATTTGGAGGGATCTTCAAGAATTCAGAAGCACAGGTTGTCATTGAACCTGGACCAGCATCTGGTATCGCGGTGGAAGAGGCACCAGGATTCATCATGAGTGATAGAAGGATGATTTTCCAAAATATATACATACCATTGAATCCTGAGATTTTGATTGAAAAACACTTGAACAATACCGGAATTAAGATTGAACAGACTAAAGAGTGGCTGGAAATAAGAAAAGAGGACACTAAGCAGTCAATAAGAGATATATTAATGCAATTGGAAAAAACATTCGTGAATTCAGCATACATTAAGAAGAAGAGAGGAAAGAGAGGTGCGGTGATGCTCGCGATATCATTGGTAATGTCTATAGTTGGAGCCATAATAGGTACCACAATATCAACAGCCAATTCTATTTCGGTAGGAACACTGAGTACTAAAGCGCAACAACTGAGTATTGACCTAGAAATAATACAAAAAACATTAGATTGAATTAGAGGGGGACTGGATGAACAAGTAAGATTCATAAATGAAACTGCAATCATTCTAAATGAACAAGCGGATGTAATGCAACGGGCGACTAAAATAATACTTAAGCATGACAGAACATTAAATGAAATATTGAACATAATGAGTCCTGTTGATAGACTATTAACGAATTATATGAGAGAAGTTCAAACTGCAGTTTCACAATTGATTCAAGGACATATCCCCTTGTATTTTGTTTCGCAGGATATTATTCGTCAAATGATAGAAAGATTGACCAGGAGGGAAATTGATATAATACAGGTAAAAATTGCATTCGAAATGGGTAATGCAATGCCGTTATATGTGGACTTGGAAAGACTAGAGATCGGATTTTTGCTATGCATCCCATATGTAGCCCCTGAACTTATTTACCAAACGAAGTGGGTACACAACGTGGGATTTTGGCAAGAGGACAAATTTATTAAGATTAAGAATCCAGAAGTGGTGGCATTTCAGTCATGGGAACCTGAAGTTTATTTAATACCAAACCTGGAAACATGTGTAAAATTTAAAGAACAAAATTATATGTGTCCAGGTAAACCGTTTGTTCCTGTTGCCACAGATGCTATTTGTGGTTTGAAATCTGACCCAAGTATATCAGAAGGATGTGAAGTGATTATTAGCAATATGGGGAGTGAAGAAATGGCACAGGCTAAGGTGGTCAGAGGTAAATGGTTGGTCAGCACCTGTTTAAAGAACATGACGGTAGTACATTTAAAACATGGAACATACGTGGTTAAACAGGTGAAATATAATGTTTTTTATTTACAGGTTCCAAAGGATACAATTGTGTCAATTGGGGGGTTAACATTGTTTCATGTAACAAATGATGTTTGGGAAAGCCAAGTGGAAAATATCGATTTTTTTCAAAGGGATACTTTTCCAATAGATCCGGATGTGGAATATTTATTGAATCACAAAGAAAGACATGTTATAAAAATGAATTTGAGAAAAAACAATATTACAATTAGTAATCTGGGGATAATAGAAGTGGAAAGATTTAATTGGGGAACCTGGGGGGAACGCTCAATAGTGGGTTTGGCTGTCCTGGTGCTAATCATGGGTGGATGGTTGATTGTGCTATCAGTAAAAATGAAAATGTTACTGGTTTTACTAGCTAAGTCAGGAAGAGAAAGATATCCCAATACACGTGCATTTTAAAAGAAAAAAAAAAGAACAAGTTGTTTTTAGGAATTGGCTTGGAGCGTAGCCAAGTTCTAAAAACAAAAGGAGGGTATGTAAGGATATTGTTACGCTCACCTGACTCCCACGGAGGCGCTGGCCAGGATCATGCTGCTGTGACCTCTTCTAAGGTGTTGCGCGGGGCTCAGAAGATGGACTGGACCGGACTCCCAACTCCTGCTTGTCCGGCTTGCAAAAGTATCCTTCTGTAGGCGAGAATAAGGGATTAACTGTCTGCGGGGAATGCTACCAGCCTCCCCCTTTCCCCTCTCACCCTCCTCGAAACCCTTCTGTGCTTCCCGTGGCGTCTCACCTTAGGGTCTTGAAGGGCGAGCTCTCCTTCCTGCTTCTGATGCAGGGGCGCGTTGGTATCCAGTTACTTCACTGGATTCTTGGTTTTATGAGAACCAAACTTGCTTGGCTTCCAGGTAAGTTCCTTGAAAGGTTCCCCTTTTGTCCTTGCATCAATATGCTAATGTCAATGTCTTTTTCCCCATAGGGGCCGGGGTACGGAATGCCGGGGAAAAGGCACCGACCCGAGATGCGAGGTGCAATCCCTGTAGAAATCAGGTAAGTCTTGATGAGCGTTTTTGGGTAATGTCTTTTCATTCGCTCATTGACGCTAATGTCTTTTTCCCCATAGGGGCCGGGGTCCGGAAACGCATGGATGCGGCGCGGACCCGAAATGAAAAGGGAATGACCCAACAGTTAAGTCTTAACATGGAGGTTTAGGTTTCCTCATTCCCTTCTCTCTCTCACCTTTGCTCTTGTCTTTTTCTCCCTAGGCGTGGAAGCGTGGCTGCGAATCCGGGTGATCGCTGCTGAACATGGAGGCGCCCTGTGAAGGTGAGTGGAATGCGGCGCTGCGGCGGTCGATGCGATGTGCTTTTAAATTAAGTGTCTTCCTTTGCAGGATCGTCGGCGAGCTGACTCCGGAATGCGGATCTTGCAGGTAAAGTCTTTTCCTTCTCCTATTCTCTCTTTCTCTTCCTTTGTAGGTGATCAGGATGCTGGCAGGCGTGGCAGAAGTCCGAATGCAGGAGCAAACACGGTGAGCGTCCAGTTGCTAGATGCAGAACAACGCGAAGCATGTGCTGCTCTTCGGGTGTGGTTTAAATAGCCTGTAAAGTAGTTCCAGGTATGTATCCTTCCACTCAGATATGTATTCTTCCTCAGACCACACCCGAGTGATAAAGTAGTCCAAAAGATAAAGTAGTCCCATTCAGTCCTCAAGAGGGCCTGGATGTAGCAGCACGGTCTGCTTCAGGTAAGTGCACATTAAAACACTTACACACATGTCTTGCTTTATGAGCCTGGCGCCTAAGGCGCCAGGACTGGGGACCAGAATGAGCCTGGTGCCAAAGGCGCCAGGACTGCGTCCAAAAGGCCCCAACTTGGGCCTGCTGAGACGTCCTTGGGGAAAATGATGTCTGCCTCTGGGGTTGCTGGGCTGGGCCTGGCTCCTTGGAGGTAGGCATCATGACAGCACCCCCCCACAAGGCCCCTCCCAAGGTTGTTTCCTCCGGGGGTTTTGGCTTGTTCGGGAATCTACGGTGGAACCTTCGTATTAATCGAGGTGCGTGAATATGGTTACTAGGCTCCCACGATCTCTCATGAGGTCCATAACCCTTCCAGTCAACAAGATAGAAGAGTTTTGACTTTAACATTTTGGAGTCTAAAATGTCTTTCACTTTGAATTCTAATTCCCCATCAATTTGAATAGGATCTGGAGGCTTGGACAGTCGGGTTCCTGGTTGTACCGGTTTCAAAAGTGATGCGTGAAAAACGGGATGAATACGCATGTTGGAAGGCAAATCCAGTTTAAAGGCCACTGGGTTGATTATGGCTTTGATGGGGTAAGGCCCAATGAATCTGGGATTGAAAGTCCGTGGGCCCTTGAGAGATAAATGTCTAGTTGCTAGCCAAACCTGGTCTCCTACTTGGTAAGGAGGTGTTTTACTTCGGTGCAAATCAGCGTTTTCTTTGTACTTTTTCTTGGCTTGCTGTAAATGAGTTGTAGCTTCTTTGAAGGCTCGGGTTATTGTGGAATGCAGATGATTTACTGCGGGCATTTCCAGGGTCAGAGGTGGATCTAGGTCAGAGGTTTGAGGATGGTGACCATACAAAGTATAAAAAGGAGTTTGACCGGTTCCGGAATGCATAGAATTGTTGTATGCATATTCTGCGATCCAAAGAATGTCTTTCCAATTGTACTCGGATTGGTGCAACATGCTTCGAAGATATTGCTCGAGAGTCTGATTTGTCCTCTCGGTTTGTCCGTCGGTCTGGGGGTGGTGGCTGGTGGATAATCGCACATCTATTTGTGCTAGTTGGCAACACTTCCTCCAAAAATGGGAAATTAATTGACTTCCACGATCTGAGACTAGTACGGAAGGGAAACCATGTATTCGAACTATATTCTCCAGGAATTCCTTGGCCAGGATGGAAGCTGAAGGCAATCCTTTTAGAGGGATAAAGTGGGCCATTTTGGAGAACAGATCCACGATTACTAGGATAGTGTTGTAACCACCACACAGAGGCAGGTCCGTAATGAAGTCCATAGACAAGGTGTGCCAAGGTGCCGGTGGAATCTCCAAGGGTTGAAGTAGGCCGGCTGGCCTGTTCCTTTGACCTTTATTTTGGGCGCAAACTCCGCAAGACATCACAAAAGACTTAATGTCTTTTCTCCAAGAAGGCCACCAGAATTGGCGTTTGATCTTTTCTTCCGTTTTAGCGATACCAGGGTGTCCTTCCATTAACGATTCATGATAATGAGCAATAACTAGTTCTTGCAATTCCTTACTTGGCAGAAATAACCGCTCTTGGAAATACGGTAAGTTATCCTTAACGGTGAAGTGGGGACCCTTTTGAGTCCATTCCAGTAAGGCTGAAGGGTGAAAAAGTAGTTTGACTCGAGTTTCAACGTCCTCGATGGTTTGCAATGAAGTCAAACCTAAGATTCTTTGTTCAGGTATTATCGGCACAGGTTCTAAACACGAATTGGGTTCTTCCATGCCAATCCGGGATAAGGCGTCCGCTTTGCCATTCTTGCAGCCAGGGCGATAGGTAATTATAAAATCAAATTCTGCAAAGAATAAAGCCTATCGGAGTTGTCGTGAAGATTGGGCTTTGGCCGTCTTTAAATACTGCAAATTTCTGTGATCCGTAATTACAGTGATGGTGTGTCTTGCACCGAGGAGGTAATGACGCCAAGCCTTAAAAGCAGATTTAATGGCCAGTAACTCTTTGTCGGTAATTGCGTAATTAATTTCAGGAGCTGAGAATTTCCTGGACCAAAAGGCTACAGGGTGTAGCTGGTTAGTTTTCGGATCCCTTTGCGACAGGACAGCTCCCATGGCTAAACTGGATGCGTCAGTTTCAACAATATACGGGAGATCAGGACGCGGGTGCTTCAACACAGGTGCGGAAGTGAATTTGGTCTTTAGGTCTTGAAAGGCTTGTTCGGCCTCTGGAGTCCATTCAAAATGTTTATTCTTACGTAAAAGAGCAGTAATGGGTTGGACTATTCGTGAAAACTCCGGGATGAATCTTCGATAGAAGTTGGCAAAGCCAAGCATACTCTGAACCCCTTTCACTGAACCGGGAGATGGCCATTTGAGGATGGCGTCCACCTTTCGTGAATCCATTCGAATTCCTTTAGGAGTCAGAACAAATCCGAGGAATTCAACCTCAGTGGTATCAAAGACACACTTTTCCAGCTTGGCAAATAGTTTGTGCTGGCGCAATTTCTCTAGAACTGCTCGAACATGTTTTCGATGATCTGACTCAGAAGATGAGTACACCAGGATGTCGTCGATGTATACGATGACACAAACATCGATAAGTTCTCGCAGAACATCGTTCATGAAGAATTGAAAAGCTGCAGGCGCGTTGCACAAACCGAAGGGCATAACCTGATATTCGAAGAGCCCGTATTTGGTGCGGAAAGCTGTCTTCCACTCGTCACCTTCTTTTATTCGCACTAGGTGATAAGCTCCCCGGAGATCTAACTTGGTGTATATACGAGCATCTTTTACTTGATCAAGAAGTTCAGGGATCAGAGGCAGGGGATAACGATTCTTTATCGTTATCTGATTTAAAGCGCGGTAGTCAATACAAGTTCTAAGGTCTCCTTCTTTTTTAGGCACGAAGAACAAAGCGGAAGAGACCGGGGACTTTGATGGGCGAATAAAGCCATTGGCAAGGTACTGATCCAAATACTGACGCAAATGCTGGTTTTCAGGTTCAGTGAGAGCATAAATCCTACTACACGGCGGTTGAGCATTGGGAACTAGATCGATCTGGCAATCGTAAGAACGATGAGGGGGTAGCGTGTTAGCCTGTTCTTTCTGAAAAACGTCCTGGTATTCAAGGTATTCTGCCGGTAGTTGAACAGTGGCGGGGGTTACTGTGGCTAAACCAATAGCTGGATTTCTAGGATAACAAGTGGGACCACAATCTGGAAAAGTTATTCTCTTTGCTCGCCAGTCTATTTGAGGATTGTGTGTTTCTAACCAAGGAATTCCGAGGATTACTTGAAATTGTGGAGCCTTGATTATATCAAACACTATTGCTTCCCGATGTCCATCCTGACTCACAAGTGTCACTTCTGTGGTGGAATGCGTTACCGGCCCAGAGGCTATTTCGGTACCATCAACCGTTGTAATGACATCCTGGTTTATTTTTGGATGCAGAGGAAGGTTCATCCTGGAGGCCAATTCGCGGTCCACGTAGTTTCCGATAGCTCCGCTGTCGACGTATGCTTTGATGGCATGCAACCGTTGAGGCTTTTTTGGATCCACAAGCACCATTGGCAAGACAAAATGCGAGGTCAGAGAGTTTGTTTTCAAGCTCGGCAAGCGGACCTCTACGCTTGTCGAGCCAGGTCGTTTCCCGAAACAGGTTCCATTAAGTTGTTGTCAGAGGCACCAACCACCTTCCTAGGTGGTTTTACCGGACAATCACGAAGAAAGTGACCGGAAGCCCCGCAATAGAGGCATAGTTGCTTTTGTCGCCTTCTCTCGCGTTCCTTCTGAGTTAACAGCCCCTTAACTCCCCCTATTTGCATAGGTTCCGAAGCTTCGGTATTCCTGGGGTTTACGAGGGTTCTGATCGGTACTCGGGTTTCAAACTTGGACCGATCTGCTTTCCTATTCTGAAGTCTGTGATCCAGTTGTACCACAAAGTCAATATATTCTGCGCAGCCCTGGGGTGGATTCACTACTTGGGCCAGAATGTCTTTTAGCTCTCGGCGCAGACCCCGGTGAAATTAAGTGATCCTTTTATTTTCAGGCCATCCGGTTTCCACCACCAGTCTGTTAAAGGAGGCTATATAAGACAAAAGATCTTGACTACCTTGTCGTAGAGATAGCAGTTCGTTGTCAAGGGCCTGTCCCTGCGAGTGTCGAGCGAACAACCTTTCCATGCTGGCCTGAAAGCCCTGAAAATCCTGGAGAATTGGATCGTTCTGGTTCACCAAGGGAACAGACCAATCGGCAGCACAGCCACTTAGGTACGATAACACGAAGGCCACTTTGGTCCTATCATCAGGGAAGGCTCCTGGTCTGCATATAAAATGTAAGCGACATTGGTTCATAAAAATGGCATATTTCTTTGGGTCCCCCGCAAAACGTTCAGGCGGTGCTAAAGCATGGATCCCGGCAGATTGATCTGAACAGGGTTACTCGAACCCAACGAAGTGGAAATTCCCCCGGGACTAGGTAAAGGAATTTGTCCAGCCTGACTCTGTAGCAATCGTTTGGCCAGGTCATCAGTTTGTTCCTTGGAGAGAATGAGTTCTCTTTTGAGGGCATTAGTCTCTTGGCGAGCTGAGTGTACCTCTGCCATTAATTCCCCCAACAGCTGGGCCAGCTGGTCTGTCTCAGAAGTCTCCATAGCGCCCGGGTGGGAAATTGTGGGTAGGCTTCGCGTTCTGTTACGCTCACCTGACTCCCACGGAGGCGCTGGGCAGGATCGTGCTGCTGTGACCTCATCTAAGGTGTTGCGCGGGGCTCGGAAGATGGACTGGACCGGACTCCCAACTCCTGCTTGTCCGGCTTGCAAAAGTATCCTTCGGTAGGCGAGAATAAGGGATTAACTGTCTGCGGGGAATGCTACCAGCCTCCCCCTTTCCCCTCTCACCCTCCTCGAAACCCTTCTGTGCTTCCCGTGGCGTCTCACCTTAGGGTCTTGAAGGGCGAGCTCTCCTTCCTGCTTCTGATGCAGGGGCGCGTTGGTATTCAGTTACTTCACTGGATTCTTGATTTTATGAGAACCAAACTTGCTTGGCTTCCAGGTAAGTTCCTTGAAAGGTTCCCCTTTTGTCCTTGCATCAATATGCTAATGTCAATGTCTTTTTCCCCATAGGGGCCGGGGTACGGAATGCCGGGGAAAAGGCACCGACCCGAGATGCGAGGTGCAATCCCTGTAGAAATCAGGTAAGTCTTGATGAGCGTTTTTGGGTAATGTCTTTTCATTCGCTCATTGACGCTAATGTCTTTTTCCCCATAGGGGCCGGGGTCCGGAAACGCCTGGATGTGGCGCGGACCCGAAATGAAAAGGGAATGACCCAACAGGTAAGTCTTAACATGGAGGTTTAGGTTTCCTCATTCCCTTCTCTCTCTCACCTTTGCTCTTGTCTTTTTCTCCCTAGGCGTGGAAGCGTGGCTGCGAATCCGGGTGATCGCTGCTGAACATGGAGGCGCCCTGTGAAGGTGAGTGGAATGCGGCGCTGCGGCGGTCGATGCGATGTGCTTTTAAATTAAGTGTCTTCCTTTGCAGGATCGTCGGCGAGCTGACTCCGGAATGCGGATCTTGCAGGTAAAGTCTTTTCCTTCTCCTATTCTCTCTTTCTCTTCCTTTGTAGGTGATCAGGTTGCTGGCAGGCGTGGCAGAAGTCCGAATGCAGGAGCAAACACGGTGAGCGTCCAGCTGCTAGATGCAGAACAACGCGAAGCATGTGCTGCTCTTCGGGTGTGGTTTAAATAGCCTGTAAAGTAGTTCCAGGTATGTATCCTTCCACTCAGATATGTATTCTTCCTCAGACCACACCCGAGTGATAAAGTAGTCCAAAAGATAAAGTAGTCCCATTCAGTCCTCAAGAGGGCCTGGATGTAGCAGCACGGTCTGCTTCAGGTAAGTGCACATTAAAACACTTACACACATGTCTTGCTTTATGAGCCTGGCGCCTAAGGCGCCAGGACTGGGGTCCAGAATGAGCCTGGCGCCAAAGGCGCCAGGACTGCGTCCAAAAGGCCCCAACTTGGGCCTGCTGAGACGTCCTTGGATAAAATGATGTCTGCCTCTGGGGTTGCTGGGCTGGGCCTGGCTCCTTGGAGGTAGGCATCATGACAAATATTTGGCGTGTTACAGCACAGAGTACAGCACTACTGCACAGGTAGCAATTGTTTTTTTGATGCAGCACCACCACATGGGTGTGGTGCATTGCTATATGTGTTGCCAGATTAACATGGACATATAAGTAAAGACAGGCTATTCAGTCAAAAACGATTTTAACATATAAGATGCAAATCTATTTTTACAGTTAAAAGCACACATGCCCACTCAAAAATGCACACTATTTTTCACCTGAAATGCCTATGGTGCAAGAGACACATTTGAAAATTAATAACTAACATTATTAATAAATAACCTGACTAATAAAACTGCATTTAACATAACCCACTAATAAAAATGTGTCTCCACTGCAGAATTAGGCCTACTCTGAAAGTGAACTTTTAAACGCACATTCATTTTTTTCTTTTTCTCTGCTGCTATGTCCACATAACTATAGGAAGCAAAAGGGCTCGAATGAACAGGAAATCAGTTGGTTACAAATAATTACTGTAGAAATGAGCCATTGTGTAGTCAGGGAGGAGATGGCATGATTGATTTCTGATTGGAGCAGCGTCATAGCAAGTATCATGCTAGAGGCAGTGATGAGAGTTTTGCTGGGGGAGCTTGAAGAGAGGGGGAGGACAGTCGGGATTTGGCAGAGCTGGGAGAAGGACCTGTTTCCTGGCTGAAGCATTCCTGCTGCAAAAGCTGAGAATTCCAGGCAATAACCCTGGTTTGAGAACGAAAGACGCTTGTTTTCATTGAGGTTAATCTTCAAGGGAGCCAAATTCAGAAAGAGAACAGCTGAAGAAAACTCATGCTGAACAGATAAGGTAATTACAGAAGTGTGGGGGCTGAGTGTGTACGAGAACATTCAGTCAGTGTAGGAAAGGAGATTCCTGTGCTTTAATCACATGTTTAATGTTGCAAATTGAGTTCTTGTCTCCGCCACTCTCTTTTCAGTGTATCACAGACAATGCTGTTACTGTGCTATTTTATTTATTTCTGTAAAGAGTGAGATCGTGTTTAAATGCAACTTTTATAATACACAAAAATATTTGAAAGCAGACGGGTGGTGTGTTTTATATTTACCAATACAGTGCTGATGATGTGGGGAGATGTTTAGACAGTGCAATTGTCATTTTCAAGGTAGCTAAATGTCAAATTTGCTGCAGCCGTGTGCACAATGTAATTCAGTATGAGCAATTATAACTAACTGTGTGTGTTGTAGTTTGTCGGAGGTCTATGAGTCGGCAAAAAGGGAGGCCCGGGACATAGTTCACTACCGTATATAAGATAGTGAAAATACCACATGATAGCTCGCTGCCGTAGATAAGACAGAGAGAAATTGCCCATGGTGGCACACTAAAAATGAAAATGTGGTGTTCCTGAAATGCAAGCCTGAGGTCTCTCTAGTGATTACACGAAAAATCTAAGCAAAAATAAGGGGTTCTGGATATTGGGGCCACAAATAAAACAAGGGAATTATGCTCACCAAAATACCACCAACCACGCATACCAACCACGCATACCAAATACACATGTCTGTGTGCTGAAATAATGCATGTCCACTGTATTATTGTTGTACATGGCCCAATCTGAATACAAGGAGTGATTGTTGCTAAGTTATTTTTCGGCGGTAAGAAAATACCGTCAGGCCCCAAATCTCCACAAAATACCCTACAGGCCTCATTCCGACCCTGGTGTTAACCAAGGCGCTATTAGCGCCTTGGATGACGCCGTTATTTTTCCGACTCCGCCATATTGAATGGCGGAATTACCGCCCCATTCCAAGGTTGGCGGGGTTGGTAATTCCCCATTCACCAAGGGCCCTACCCCAATCCCATTTTGCCCCATAGGGCTCAATGGGAATGGGGAAGGTGCTAATTACGGCACCCACGGTGCCGTAATTAGCTCCTAGGTTGCTTTGCAAAGGGAACTCGGAATAGGGCGGTAAGGGTTTAACAGCACCGGTCTCATTAACGGTGACCGTTAACCCTTACCGCCCTACTCGGAATGACCCCCATTGTGCAGAGATCTGGTTATTGAATGCTGTTCAACTCCACACACAGGAGTGAGCACATTTATGAAAAGTTTGATTTCCCTCCTGCTCCTTGGCCCGTCATTTGGAGGTTGCACTGTCATATTTGGAAGAAATTATATGCATAGCGCCAGTGGTATCCATGTCTTGCTAAAACACTTGTTACGGCTACTTAAGCATCCTATGGATTAAAACAGTGAAAACACTCCTGTACGAAAGTGATCACAAGAAGATTCCGTCTAAGATAAAATGCTGAAATGACTAAATCAAGACATCTGAACAAAAGCGAAAACATGAATATAATAAGCAGACCAATGGACTCTCTGTGCTAGGCACCATCAATCTAGAGTAGACACGAGTTACTGGGATTGAGATTTGACCTGTCTCTAAAAAGAGAACTGGTCCAAAAATTAACTATATGACCAATTTCTTTCAGGTGTCCATTGTGTCATGGAGACGGTGCAGCATTTTCTTACATTTTGTCAACTCTAGGATGCCATTTGATCTCGCACATTACAACTGATCTTAAAAAACTCCATTAAGCGCCAGTGAAAAGCAACACTCATGTGGCTTTTGCTGATGACTGAACACACAGGACTGTCTGTTACATTGTAATACAGTCAATGGTGGGCAACGTAAATTATTGTGGTTTATATCGTGCACTTTATCACACTTTAAGATATTGGCCCTGATTACGGGGTTGCAGTAAAACTCACCGGCAGGCGGTGGGTTTCCGGCAACCCTGTGACAGGTGTACTGGCGCCTGATATCTCGGTGCCACTGGGATATCACAAGTGGCGGTGGTAACGGTTACTCCCCATTTCCAAGGAGTCCTGTAGGACTCCATGGAAATGAAGACACAGAAGCACTGGCACCGTTGCTAATGGTGCCGGTGCTTCTGTGACAACCATGCTGGTAGGGGCCTGAAAACCCAGCAAGTCATGCATGCCGGGTGATCGGTGGCCCCTACCGGCATCGTTGTAGTATGACGGTCCGGACCGCCATACTTATATTAAGGCTCATTACGAGGTTGGAGGTAGCCTTGCCAGTAAAAACGTGCATCCGGTTCCAGCACCCGCGAAAGGGGAATCACCAGGTCATTTCCCCTTGTGCGGATGCCGGAGCCGGTACATCCCCATTCCCATTTGAGCACCCATAGGGCTCAAATGTGAATGGGTAGGATGGTATCAACGGTACCATCAAGTTCTGCTTGCGGGTGCTGGTACGGCCACCTGGTCAGACCAGGTGGCTGCAAGGCCACCTGTGAGGAGAACTCCTAGTGTGGCGGTGCGGTAACAACAGTGAGGGTAGCGATACAGGCACCGTTGTTGCCTTACCGCCATACTCCTAATGAGGCCCATTGTCTTTTCATGCATTGCGGCCCATTGTCTGTTAGTTATTTTAACTGATTAATTATTTTGATCATAGATTAAGCTGAATATTGTATGATTACGTAAGAAGTATGACTTTTCAACTACAACTTTGGCGTGGATTTTGCATTTTACTGTTTTACTGGATTTGTGTTTTGTTTGTTTATACTTTAATGGATTGTTTCGACATTCCAAATAAGGTTGATACATGCTGATGTCATTTGTGATGCTGCAGGGTGATGTCATATGCCATGACATCATAGTAATCTTGTGCTGCGCAACAGGGTGTGTTCGTAGTAAAGGTGGCATAGTTTTCAACACCTGCTGAATTTCATAAGCACTCCACACCCACATCAGCCAGCTCCATTAGATGCCCCCCTACATCAGGAACCCCTGTCTGTGCCACAAAATGAGACACCCAGCATACTCTTTCATCATATCAAGTACCCATGCCCTCACATTACATTACATTACATTACATGGCATTTATAATTTGCGCTATAGACCCGCAGGCATGAGGGCGCAGGCGACAAGGAAAACATGAAACTAGAAACTCCGGGACCTGGAGCATCTAACGGACAATTAGATACTGTAAACAGTAAAAAAGTAGATGATCTATACTTTCACAATGCCCCTATCAAACATTGATGCCCTCCCAATTCCCCTGGTAAACCAAGGCCCATCTATATCCTATCTCACAGTGAAGCCTCGTCTCCCCTTCAAACCATCTGCATAGTAGACAGTGAGCCTCATTACGAGTTTGGTGGTAGCCGTGCCCTTAATGATCACTGTATTTCTGAGGGACTATTTGAAATCGATCAATGACTGCAAACAGGTTACTATCAGTGAATATGTAATCATTGATGGCTCCTTGATGGAGTAATGTAATGCTTTGCCATCCTATAAGCGAGATGACAGTGGGTCAACACCAAGCAGAACAATCAATTATAGTGCCTAACCTAGGAGAAATCTCAAAACGTTGGAGTAGAAATATAATCAGAACAAAGCAAAAGTGCAATTGGGAAAGAGAAAAGTAAGGGTTAGGGAATAAGGAGGGCTGGTCCCAAATGACAACATTGGCAGCATTAAAATAAGGAGCGATAAGCCTTTGTCGTGATGTGAGTAACACGTGGGTGTCCAGAGAATTGGCAAAGAGAGAAGGAACTATATTTGACTTCATCAGAAAGCTTGGTGTGAGCATAATGATGTACTCTTATATTTGTGTAGCGCCTCCTGCCATAACAAATGGTGTTGAAGCTGTGATGCTGGAAACGCATTGGAAGGACAGGATCTCCATGTCCTTGACCTGTACTCCCTTATCATGTGTGTTCTGTGTTGGTCTCTGCACAGGTGTCCATGTGGAACTCCTGGCAGTGCAGCTCTTCCTTTTCTTCGTTGTGGAGAACAGAGACACTTGGGATACATTTATGGCACCCATCGGTGGGGGTACAACCCTGTACCTATATTTTATGTTTTTTGTACCTGTGGGTGGCACATAGAGCAGGGTATGGGCTGTTGGCAGCTCCATGCTGAATTTGACAGGTGCTCTGAGTATCCTCCATTTTGGGATACCCAGGCCCTGCCATAGGAATCAGTGGATTCTTGATGGAAGGCAAGATTGCCCCTGTTGCCTCTTGGTTTCTGTTGCCTGTTACTTGTGTTCCCAAAGTCCTGGGAAGCCCTGACTCTGACCCTTCCCCTGACTGGCTGTTGAGTGGAGAACCATATATGGTTTTGTGGGGAAGTCCAGGCCTAACTGGCTGGAGCCTTCCCAGTGACTGTACGTTGTGGATACACCCTTGGGGTGGGACCTGTGTGAATGGAGTGTGTGACCAATATGCACTTCATGTTATGGGTGTCTGGTGTCTTTGTGTGTGAGACACAAAGAATAAGACAGCCTTGCCTGAAACTGACATGAATGCAGTGTGGTATGCTGAAAGACTGGGTGCTTGCCCCAATCCATGTTCTTTTTTATGGGTGTCTGGGTGAAAGTGAATGGCCTGAAAGCACTATGAGCCTGATTGACTGCCTGCCTGCATGAATGCCCTTCTGACTGATTGGCTGACTGAGCTTAGCTCAGCAGTGTCAATGAGGGACAGATGTGTATATCTGGGGACCTCTCACCAGTTTGTTCAGAGGCTGAAGTTGAAGCTTGAAGCTGCTTATCCTTGAAGCCCATCTGGAAGAAGAAGAATTCCTGCTGCTTTCCTTCAATGAAATCTGAAAGCAGTCGAGTCTGTCGAGGACTGATCCAAGAGAGGACCTAGCTAGGAGACCTCTCCCTAAGCTACGATGGAACATTGTGCAGAAGCATATCTTCACCGAGGCACCCTGGAGGTCAGTCCCCAAAGTCTGTCGACCGGAGATAGGGTACGCCGAGAAATCTTGAAGTAAAGCACTATGACATCGAGGTAGTCGAAGTCCATCGTGGTCGACTGGGGTTCAAAGGATTTCCAAAACCGGTGATCCTTTGAGTCATGTTACCCAGAAGCAGGGACAGCTTGACGCCGTGCTGCTCGATGACCAGAGCTGCAGACCTTCACCTGTTGCCTAAGAACTTTTAAATGAAGGACTCCCTTACCATCACTGTCGACCGCTTTGACCCGCCGGAGAAAGTCGAGGTGGTCGATGACTGAGGAAAGTCTGCCGGTGGGTTTCCCCATCAACCTGAAGTCCACAAAGACGGCGATGAGTGAAGATCCGAAATCCAACCGTGGTAGAGTCCCCATCGTCAACGCCGATGCCGACACTCGATGCCCACTGCCAGCCCTGTGTTCTTCACCAAGACTACTTTGCTGAACCAAACTCTTTACATTGAGGTGCACTGCACGCCTCGTCTTTGCAGGACCTCAACGATCGATCCTGGTGAGTACTGTGAAGGTCAAAGTTGCTCTCTCGATGACATTGAGCCTCATTATGAGAGTTGCGGTAAGGCAACAACGGCGCCGGTAGTGCTACCGGCACCGTTGTTACCTTGCTGCAACATTACGAGTTTGCTCGTGGCTGCCGCTCTGGATGTCTGGTCACACAATTAAGACTACACGTGCAAGTACAAATTCACCTTTAGTACAAGTATGTACTACACAGTAAAGTGGTAGCGATGACTGAGCAGCCAGACTTATCTCAAGAGTAAAGTGAGCAGTATCAGAAGTTACACAAAGGACAACAATTACTATGGTTAACACAAACACTGATTCAAGGTTTCTGAGTAAAAGAATATACATTTATTTACACCATCAGTTATAAAACAGTTCACTAATATAAAGCAGCAGGAACTCACAATCGTAATACACTACAATGACTCCCAATCAATTCTGGACAAGTTAGGCTCAAAATGAAGTTTGAACAAAATGGCACTCCAGCAATTTAAAAAGGAGAAAAGACAAGGTTATCAACAATCAAGCAGCACCAACAAGTTATAGGCAGGGCAATCTGGAAAAGGCTTTCTACAACTAGGATTCAAGTCAATAGGCCTGGGCCAATGTTAATAGTTCAGAGTCTTTTCAGAGGATCACACAGTTCAGTGTAGTTCACGGTTAAGTCTTTGCCAAGAGTTCAAATGAAGTTGGTCGGAAGAAAAGTTATTCAAAGGAGAAGAGAAGGACAAGCCTTCAGAGAGGCAAAAGATTTCAAACACTTTCACCACGGTCGGACGGGCCAAACGATCAAATTTGCACATTACCTTAAATGAAGAGGAATGCTGTTGCTGAGGTGGTTGTTCCTGGCAGTTCCTGCAGAGTCACGGTTCCTGAAGCGACTGTCGTGGTGACAAGAAGGAGGAAGTCTGGAGGGTCCTGCACTGCCCAGGGAAGAAGCCAGCAGCAGAGCAAAGCATCAAATAAAAGGTGCGCTCCTTAAAACCCAAACAGGTTCCGTTCCTCCTGGCTATCCGGTTCACTGCAGCAATGCATAGCAAATTTGACCAGGAGAGGGAGGCCTGCGTTTGGTGTTTGGCGCGCTGGTTGGTCACACCAAGCTCAAGGGAAGAAGATTCCTTGCAGATCTTCTCTGTCGCCGGAGTTTCGGGCAATTCGGACCCTGCGGCACGGCTTCAATGGGATGTCCTGTAGTTGCAGCAGTCCTCTTCCTTCAGTTACTCGTTGGTTCTCTCGTTCCAGTGGCGACTCTGCCTTCCAAGTCCCAGAGACCTGCTTTTAAGCAGTTTTCTCCCATTCACACAGCCTTGCTGTCAATCAAACAGCAGGGTGGCTGTCCTGGCAGGACAGACAACTAGCCAATCAAACTAGAGAGCGACTTGGCTCTCCAAGGGGACGCTGGGCAGGGGGCCTCAAACCCTGCCCTCACATCCTGTCCACCCAGACACCCAGGCGCCTAACGAGGGCTTCTGTGCAGAAGACATCGCTTGTCCGTGTGACAGACCCTGTCACTGTCATTGTGACTCCTGCTGTGGCTTCTGATGTGGACATCGAGATGGGCCCTCCTGCTGGGGGAGATGGCCGTGGGGGAGTTGGCTGTGACTCTCGGCAGCCATGTAATCCGTGTAATCATTTGGCCGAGGCATCAGAGGCCGGTTCAATCATGGAGCCCGTTGAGCCCATTGAGGTGACTGCAGTGGGCGACTCTGCAGCTGTGTCAGCTCAGAATGCTGACATGTTTCAATACACTTAGCTATTAACGTTAAAAGATCTACAACCCACTCCACACAGTACTTCACCACCTATCATGGCAGGGAAAATGGGGGTGAACACAATGGGCCTCATTACACGGATGGCGGAGAACCATGGAACTATTAGCCATGGTTCATGCCGGTAAAATACCGGCACCGCCTTGGCGGAAAGGGGAATTACCGCCCCATTCCAAGGTTGGCGGGGGGTAATTCCCCCTTCCACCATTGCCCTTCCCCATTCCCATTTTTGCCCCATAGGGCATAATGGGAATGGGGAAGGCGCTAATTACGGTACCGCAAATTGCGGTACCATAATTAGCTCCCTGGGTCCCTTTGCGGGTTGGTTTTTAACGCCTGAAAAAAACAGGTGTAAAATTCCCCAACTCGCAAAGGGACCTCGTAGTAAGGCGGTAAGGATTTACCGGTACCAGTAAAATACCGGTACCGGTAAACCCTTACCGCCATCCGTGTAATGAGGCCCAATTACTCCTGGAAGTGCAGAGGTTTTTTTTTCACCATTTGATTTTACTGACGCCAAATTAATGGAAGCATCTCAATGTGAGGATGTCAATGAGCTCCCGCACGAGCCTAATGCTCTTGTTATGCCTGTGAACACTGAAAGGTTGTCAGAGTGCCCCCCCCCCCCGAGGTGGACGCTGCAACCGACAACGTGCTCAGGGCCAAGCGGAAGGCAGACATATGCCACCCTAATCCACTTGCAAGTCCGAGTAATATTTTGTTTAAAAGGAAAAAGGATGACCCAAATGCAATTAAACAAATGGTTACAGTGGATATGGTGTCGATGTTCTCCCATCAAATGTCTGACAGATCAAAGGTGAAGTCGAACCAAAGGAAGATAAGATTCTCTGAGCCGCTCCATAACTGCAGCATTTACTCTGGCATTCAGAGTATAGAAATAAGATCTAAAGGAAACCAGATCATACCTACAGCTTTTGGGAATATCACAGGAACGTCCACAAATGAAGAGGCCAGAAAACATACTTCAGACAATGCCTTACAGCCGGCTTTGCACCCTAAGTCAAATGTAAAACAAAATAGAAAGGCCTTTTCTAGTACTCCGAGAAATGCAGGCACACTGTTGACTTCAACACACTCATTTAGAGAAGCATTTGCTGTTCCAGTTGTGAACACATCTCTAATTAGAGATTCTCACTCAGACACTGCAAACAGTATGCACTCAGGTGCGGATGAGAATTCCGGGCCGAGATCAAAACCCAGTCTTTCTTCTGCAGCGGCAATGCAGATTTATAATAATGTTCTGGCAGTCTGAAGGGCATTCATGCAGGCAGGCAGCCAATCAGGCTCATAGTGCTTTCAGGCCATTCACTTTCACCCAGACACCCATAAAAAAGAACGTCGATTGGGGCAAGCACCCAGTCTTTCAGCATACCACACTGCATTCATGTCAGTTTCAGGCAGGGCTGTCTTATTCTTTGTGTCTCACACACAAAGATACCAGACACCCATAACATGAAGTGCATATTGGTCACACACTCCATTTACACAGGTCCCACCCCAAGGGTGTATCCACAACGTACAGTCACTGGGAAGGCTCCAGCCAGTGTGGCCTGGACTTCCCCACAAAACCATATATGGTTCTCCACTCAACAGCCAGTCAGGGAAAGGGTCAGAGTCAGGGCTTCCCAGGACTTTGGGAAAACAAGTAACAGGTAACAGGCAACAGGTAACAGAAACCAAGAGGCAACAGGGGCAATCTTGCCTTCCATCAAGAATCCACTGATTCCTATGGCAGGGCCTGTGTATCCCAAATGGAGGAAATGCTCTGCTTCCATTCTTAAAAATGTATGAATCTCTGCAAGAAGCTTTCAAGGACCAGTCATTGCTCATAATAAGTTTAAAAGAAAAAATTGAAAAATTTGAATCCGTTACCACGTTTCTTCAAGCTCAACTACTACGAGAAACGGATCAAACAGTACGCTGGCAAGAAAGGTTGAGTGATTTAGCTGCTCGACATCACTGTCAGAATGACACCCTGTCCGACGGTTTATTAGAAGCAGTTAAATGGATGCGTCATTCAACCTTCAAGAATCCATAGGTCTACGACCCAAAAACTGTTGAATTTACAAGCATGCTGTCAATTCAGTCACATGGCATGCCCCACAGTCCAGTGTGACCCACAAGAAGAAAGAAAAAAGCTAAGACAAATACAGGCACGAAAATGACTAATCTACATGGAGCTTCTGGTGAAAATGCTACCCAAGATGTCTTACATTCGGAGGACAAGCAATCAAACCCTGAAATTTCATTAAGCAACCCTGATAATGAACCAACAATTGGGAATGAACCTACAACAGAGACTCCCGATCAGGCCATCAAGGCAAATCATCAAAATAATTGCAAAAATCCAAGTTCTACCTCGGCAAGTCCATTGGTCTCATTTGGCATATTTGAGGGAGCTGCTAAATCCATTGCTCTGAATTTGAAGTCTGACCCCCAAACAACTACCAAAAAACCTAAATTACAGGAGTCGTCTTCAATAAAAAGAGCTCAAGGCTCCAAAAGAGCTCAAGGGGCCACAAAACAAAGGAAGTACATTAGAAATATGACTCCCTTAACAAAATCAGGGTTATTTTGCAGAAATGAGTCGTCAAATCCTTGTAATCCAACTTGACACTCTGCCAACGTCGCCCATTGCCACCTCTAAACAAACGACGCAGAGCAGAATCTGAAATAGAATGCTCTGCGAGTGGGTCACCAGGGACTGTTACTGATCTATGTGATTTACCAACCTACTCTGATGAATTTCCTGATCAATCACTGGCTCGACATCATGTTGCAAAAGACGCCGCAAGAGAAAGCCAATTAAGAACTACAAAACCGGCAATGCAGAGCGATAAGCACATGGATGGAAAGAAGGGAACACTTGATCGTAAATCCATAATGATTTCAAAACTGAATCCAAAATAAACTACAATCCAGAAAAATAACCAAACCCACTACTCATGTGCTCATTTGGCCTCAAGTTCTAGTAAAGTAACATCAATTTGCAAACTGAGACTACAGAATCTTCACTCAGACGACATTGAATTCAACCTGAATCGTCATAATGTGATGAAACTATTTAATTGCATTCCTTCACTTTGTACAATCATGTCTGATGACATCAAAATAGTCGAGTATGTGACTGAGAAATGTTGTGATCAAGTTCTCCACATAGTTTCAGCTTCGGTCCGCAACAATATCTTGAAAGCTTTGGAGGAATTGTTAGTTTTGGGATTTGATATAACTCTTGAACCAATTTCCAATGGCTCTTGTGTGGGAAATTCGAGTCTGAGGACTGGGTCTCAGGAACATCAAGCAGAAAGACGTGCCGAGGTACAAAAAGCTATGAAAACTCCTGCCAATACACGATATTGTGATGTTAATTCTTTCAGGAGAACTACACACTCGGATGATAACCTGAATAAAGCAGTGGATCACAATTAGCCACGACAGGAGGCGAGTGACCACTTGTGTAAATTTCTGTCTTGGAACACAAGAGGATTTACCCATCTATTTAACAACTTTGATGCTGTGCTGGGAAATGTCTTTGTAATTTGTCTTCAGGAGACCTGTCTAAGTGAAGTACCATCAAGGGATGGCTATGTCCCCTTATTGAATCCTGCCATCAAAAATTCAAAAGGAAGACCATATTTGGGTCTCCTGATGCTAATAAAAATCAATCCCTGGTGGTAAATTGTGGATTCTTTTTTGTCCTAATCCCTTTATCCAAGGAGCTTTGCTGTGGCCCGAAGACGAAAACACACTAACAAGGAAACATTTGCTTGTCTTAAATGGGTACTGGAATCCAGAAAAAATCAGCACTAAGACGGTTCTAAATACGATTACACGGTACATTGATGAGGCTCTAACCACATATACGAATCTTACTATTATATGTTGTGAGGACCTAAATTGTACATGGTTTAAATTTGACCATATAACTCAGTTTTTCATACCTCTACCAAGTGATGAGGTAACGGCAAGGGGACAGTTATGGAGACTTGCACTCCATAATCGTAATTGCAAAATGGGCAACGGAAATGTGAAAGGGGATCAACCTCCCCACGCAACCTGTTCAAGCGCAAAATCACAGACAATCATTTGTGGGTATCTCAAAATCTCTTTGAACAAGAAATGATGCTTGTCGTATGTGAAATGCCAAATAGTGATCATGATCTTCTTCGACTCTCCTGCATGATTGAATGGACACAATGTACTAAGAAATATGTAACTCCTTTAATGGTCAATGCAGGTGGCAACCGACTTCAGATCAATGGTCCTCAAATTCAAATCATGAGTCAGCAATTACTCAATCAGAACATAGCTTTGTCGGTTGACTATGCTCTGCTTCTCTCAAATTTCATCACCGTCAAAGCGTCTGACAGGGTGATGAGTATAACCCACAAACATCTGTCAGCCACGATACTCACAAATGCCAAGAGAATGATGCAACGAGACATCAGAGCATTGAAAAGGTCAAAGATTACAAAGACTTGTATTATGGACATCAAAATCGCAATTCGATCACAACGGCAAGCGTACGGGAACTGGTTGAAATCACAAAAAATGATAATTGAACAGGACAAAGCTGAAACCCAAATGAAACATCTGGTCTTGAAGAACTTTCATGAAATCTGGGCAATTTTGAATACAGGAAATTCACGACACTCTGTTTCCCTGTCAAATGAAATCGAAGCTGTCAAATGGGAATCCCATTTTGTGAACATCTTCAGCAAACCCCTGAGCGAGCCAATGATAGATCCACAAAATGATCTTACTTGGGACTTGCAAATTTCCTTGGAAGATATTGAATCTGCCATACGCTGCCTGAAAAGTTCTCATGCAGCAGGCCCAGACATGATAACAAATATGATGCTAAAAAAACGATGTTCAATGGGCTGTTTTCATCGAAACACTGTTTTTGCTAATATCCTCTTCAATGTTGATTCCCGTGTCTTGGCGGGAAGCTATCATCGTGCTAATATACAAGAAGGGCAATTGGGCAGAACCTAACAACTATCGCCCGATTGCCCTGTTGGACACCATTGTTAAAATCTTTGCCTCCTTACGACAAAAATTGGTTTTGTGGTCCAGGCGAGAACAGATCAATGACATCCGAAAAAACTGGATTCACTAAGGGGGTCGGTGTTGAAGTCATTCTATTGATATTGAACATATTGAAACTAGAAACTTTAAAGGCAAAAAGAAAAATACACCTGGCATTCATTGACTTACGTGGTGCATTTGATAGTGTAAATTGAGGTAAGTTATAGCAGAAGATGTTAAAGGATAGTTCCGTGACTTTTTTTTTATTGTTCCTACGGTTCGGCCATGTGTTTTTAAGCATAAATCGGTAGATCGTAGAAAACTTTCCTATGGACCTTACCCGACTTTTCGTCCATTAACGCACTCGACATCAGCCGCCATTTTGTGATAATCCTATCATTTCCCCCCATCGACCTGGCTCACCTGCGTTTGCGGCACTAAATCAAATCCCCCGCCCCTAAGCCTGACATCAGCAGACGCGTACCGCCCATTTCCCAACGCCAAAGCACGTTTCGTGTCAACAATCGCTGCGCCTCAGCTAATGAAGTGTCGCCATGGAAATGGCAGGACGCCTCTTTCCTCAATAAGTATAAACACACCGTTTCACAACACACAGCAGCAGATTTTCGATTCCATTACTCTCTCTGTGTTACTTTGAGTATTCTGTGACTCGTTTCTGTGCTCTGGTCAGCTACCTTCGCCGCTTCTAGGCCTTGTGAACACCTGTACCATCTCTGTAAATTATTTTACTTTCTTTACCACACAATGGCTACAATAATGCCGTATATGTACGAGCCCGAGTACACCGAGGAGGAACTACTGGAAAGGCAAGCACGCGAAAACGATGGGGGATTCGGACGGCAGTTGGGAGGACCAGTCAACGGATGAAGAGCCTGGACCATGTCGCATGGACGGCATCTCCACCTGGTGCACGTGCAATCGGTGCGAGCTAATGCCAACTGAGGAGGAGAACTGCTGCTGCCGTGAAAATTCCGGGTGCTTGGCCTACATTTCGGAAGGCGAGCCAAGTCCGCAATGCATCACCGAGCTGCCAGAGTTCAGGGAAGCCTGCCTCTCACGGACCGTGTTGAGGATGATGATGGTGCTTATGCACGAACTTCGCGGCACTGTTCGTCCGCGTAATCCGAGTAACGAGTAAGTATACTCTGGATGTGATGTCAGTGATGCCACTACTATTTCATGGTCGTCTCCCACATATAAAATTACATCTACATATCATTCGAACGCATGTAAATTGGTTCCATATTGTGCATTATCTAGATAGCATTTTTTTCAAAGCAGAATGACATTTTTTACCTTCATCGACATTGATAAGAAAGTTTTGTCATTTTAATACCGTTTGCATCTTTCTTTTTCACCGGTGGTACAGGCTGGTGGCCTATCGTTGCTTCACTTGGTGGCTTCACGGGAGGCTCGGACACCGCGTTCGGAGAGTAATACCTGCCTGTGCGGTACTTGCCATTAGACAACATTTCCCCAGCGACAGTGGACAATACCGCGGATTTTCCCTGGATGTGCTGCAACCGGAACTTTACAATGTGTAATGTTTATTATTTATGTTCAATTGAAATTAAGATCTAAAATAAAACCCAACATATATTTTAACAATGGTTGTTTTGATTTTTTAAATGAATCTAGTGTGTCTCCATTGAATAGTCTTCCTGTGCCTTGTCTTGTCACACCACATGTCTCCGGCCAGCATTCTCCCTCACGCTGGCCGCCCACCTTCAATCCACATAACCGTTGAACCGATATGCAGCAGACATACATATGTTATTTTGCGGGTTGGCATCAAGCCTCCCGGCCTTGCCTCCTCCCCCAAAAATACTTACCACACCACTTTGTTCAAGCGTTGGCAATAAAAGGCCGTTGGATTTTATTGATACAAAACATGGTTATAGGTAAATAATCAATATGGTTGATCATTATAAATCATCCTTTTGGGCACCGGGTACAGAGATGACCCCCTCTGGCCTGTGCCGCCTTGCCACCACAGGCCAGCATGCTGCTGACTAACTGCCTAGGCATCCAGGGTCTCCAGGGTGAACTGCACCCATATATTCTCCTGGGAGGGTGAGGTATTTATAAACTCACCCCCCTGCCTTCCATGTACTAGATCCTGCAGCCTGCCTCTTACATGCAGTTAGATGGCCTCTCCTTGGTGAGGCCCTGCGGCAAACGAGTCTTGTCTGCACGACCACCGCCCCAATCCACCCCCCGCCCTATCAAAAGCAGTTCGCACCGGGGTACTTGCGCTGGCAAGTGGAGCTGTCAGGGAGCGATAAAGGCCAAGAGGTGCCAAAGACCATGTACACTTCAAAATGGTCTCTAGAGCATGGGTTGTTGTTCCCATGTCTACCTCCAGACCCCGTGTCTCCTGCCAAGCATCCCCCCCTCACGCTGGACGCCCCCCTGCAATCCACATAAGTGTGTCTCCATTCACGAGTCTTCCTGTGTCTTGTCTGCACGACCACCGCCCCAATCCACCCCCCCGCCCTATCAAAGGCAGTTCGCACCGGGGTACTTGCGCTGGCAAGTGGAGCTGTCAGGGAGCGATAAAGGCCAAGAGGTGCCAAAGACCATGTACACTTCAAAATGGTCTCTAGAGCATGGGTTGTTGTTCCCATGTCTACCTCCAGACCCCGTGTCTCCTGCCAAGCATCCCCCCTCACGCTGGACGCCCCCCTGCAATCCACATAAGTGTGTCTCCATTCACGAGTCTTCCTGTGTCTTGTCTGCACGACCACCGCCCCAATCCACCCCCCCGCCCTATCAAAGGCAGTTCGCACCGGGGTACTTGCGCTGGCAAGTGGAGCTGTCAGGGAGCGATAAAGGCCAAGAGGTGCCAAAGACCATGTACACTTCAAAGTGGTCTATAGAGCATGGGTTGTTGTTCCCATGTCTACCTCCAGACCCCGTGTCTCCTGCCAAGCATCCCCCCTCACGCTGGACGCCCCCCTGCAAACCACATAATGCCACGACATATTCACGTCATTCATTCACAAACACACCCCTGTTTCGAATTCTTTATAACCCACTTCATATTTCTAATGAGAACTTCTTTGCGCTTTGCTAGTCAACCCGTGAAGGTGCTGGTTATCTGCTCTTCGTCTCTGTGAACTTCCGTGACCACTTCGAGCAAACTCGTCAGTTTGCAACCTGTGAACTGCTCCCTGTTCTACGACAAGAAACTACTCTGATCCCTGCATCTAACTGTTTGTTCGTCAAGGTAAGGCCATGTACCATAATCATTTTGCGTCCAATTTTTTAAATTATATCCATTTGCTAGTAGTCATCAAATTGCATCCATGTTTTCTTTTCGTTCAAGACAGTACATGCAAGGAACTAGTCACATGTTCTGAGTTTAGTCAAATTATTTTTCTATTTTTTTAAAGTTATTCAAATACTTATCCGCATGTGAATAACGTGTATAGTTCCAAGAACCAAAACGAACCTTGCATTGAACCTTTTATGTGTCATTTAATTTTTTAACACATTGGTACTCATAGAGAATTGTTGATCTTTACTTTTCAGAACATTCCACAATGCCTGCCTGTTCCATTGGTGGTTGCCCTTCGAAGACCCATAAAAAATCTGAAGGTACTATAATGCATGTTTTCCCTAAGACAATAGATCAGATAAGAGAATGGGTCCGATATTGCGGATATCCACCGTCTGAGCTTGAAAGTAGAGTCCTAGAAGTCTTTGCGGTCAAGAGGGGTGATCGATACCGCATCTGCAGCAGGCACTTTAGCTCAGACATGTACTCCACATCATTGCTAATAAAGAAGAACACACCGCGAGCGAAGCGAAAATTGCTCTCAACCGCTATTCCCACTCTATTCGTCCACATCCCTCCACTGGTGAGTCAAGTTTACGGATTTAGCTCTCGGCCTTGCGGTAGTGTGTAGCATTAGCTAACAATAATTTCCCCATTTATGTATCCACTCAATATGAAGGCGGAAGATTCTCCATCCGTGTCGTTATTGCAGTCATCAGCCACTTCAAGCGCCTATCGGGTAATCTTACTTAGCTATTCTGCCACTGACTTGTTTTAGGCATGTAAATCAATAGTTTTAATTTATCGTGTAATTATTTTACCTAATGGTACACCCTAGTACTCGTCCTCTAGTCTTTGTTTTCAGTTATAATTATTGTTATCCAAAATAATGCAAGTACTGTCTTTCAGGGAGATGCTGAGGAGTCCGAAGCATTGACGACAACCGTTGATGTCACTCAGATGCTCGAGGTACGTTTCCGGACAGTTCCATCGATGGAGATCATCAGATCTTGCATTCTTGTAGCGTGATTGTTACACACAATGTTTCTTTCGTTTTTAGCCATTGATATGTCCTTCTGTCGTCGCCCTCCTATGTGTCTTCTTTTTTCAATATTGTGTTCATTACTAATGAAAGTCCTATGTTTCAGGGAGTCGATGGAGCATTAGTCCAAGAAGAAGGGGGAGCATGCAGTTACGGGTCGGCGCAATGTTCTACAAGAACATCACCCCTAGTAGTTGATGCAGATCTCTTGGTGGTGACACTTCCAACGATCGAGCAAATCGAATCATATTTAGATATCCATTAATTATTTTAGACAACTGATCATTTGTGCAGGTCTATTTAGATGAGCCGTTGACGCCTGCACAAAGTTTATGTTCTTTTTAACAAAATAGAAAACCATACTAATGCAATTACTGTGTTTCAGGGAGTTGCTGAAGCGTCATCTTCAATAATATCATCAATGGAAGTCTATGCGGAGCCCGAGGTATGGATCTTGACAGTTCCATCTAACTAGATCAACAATGCGTGAATAATTGTCGTTTGAATGTTCTACACAATGCGTTCATTCGTGTTTTGCTATTGAGATGTACGTGGGTATTGGTCCCCAAGTACATTTTGTGTTTTCAATATTATTATACATACTAATGAAAGTTCTATGTTTCAGGGAGTCGATGGAGCGTCAGTGCGTGATGGATGTGCTTATCATGAAAATATAGTCGTTGCAGCGCAAGAGGAAGTGGAGACATGCACACACGAGTCGGAGCAACAGCGTCCTGATGTTGAAGTTCGAGGCAAGAAAGTTTCAAAGAAAAGAAAGCAAAAGAAGGTTAGTGTCCTGGTCACTATATTATGTTGTTTTTCACTGTTAATAGTTCAATACTGTAAGTTGTGTTTAAACTGAACATCCCTTTTCCAATCTGTCCTCTAGTTGCGAGTGGGTGTACGAACTAGATCTACACAGACAGTGAAGCGAACGAGAGATGTTGCTTGTCAAACCTTTTGGCAGGGACTAGAGACTGGAGATGCATCGTGCCAATGGGAAGAATATGAAGTGATTGACAACGAAGCTATACCACCACCAGCCATTGATAGTGAATGTCCTCCTGGTAGTTCGGATGCAGTCGGAGATCAATTCACATAATCCACACCCGCAAAAACTAAGACCGCGAGAAAGTTGAAGAAATTGTTTTATTCACCCATCGCCAGAGAAGGAACAGATGTTGCAATGGAAGAGAATGAAGTGGACGACAATGAAACACCATCAACATCACTGAACATAGCGGAAGACGATATCAGAGATTCTACCTTTCATGTGAGTGACATGTCCTCAACGTTACAGGCCGAACCAGCTGGGATGCAGAGTGACAGTATAAGGAAAGAGGCCAAATTCATTGTATTCGATAGTTGTTTGATTGATATTATTATTAGGATGAAATGTGGGCATTCGGTTGGTGGGGAAGTATGTGGGGAGCCATTGATTAATGTGACTCGTGCAATTCGAGGCACTAACCTTAAAATACATGCCACCTGTACAAAATATCATCCTTTCTCATGGTCTGCACAACCCATGCTGGGGCAACTGCCAGCAGGCAATCTACTTTGTTCAGCGGCCGCAGTTTTTAGTGGTTCAAGTTTTAAAAAGTTAGAGTATTTCTTTCAGTTTGTGGGAATCCATTTCATTGCGAAAACTCAGTTCTACAAATACCAAATCGATTATCTATTTCCAGCCATTAGCGAAGCTTGGAGAATGGAAAAAATGTCTATTGATAGTACATTCGCGGGCAAACGGTTCAGGCTAGCCGGTGATGGACAGTGCGACAGCCCAGGATTTTCAGCCAAGTACTGCACCTACCACTTTCAGGACATGGAAAGTAAGAAAATTGTGAGTTCGGTGGTCGTGCAGGTGTCACAAAGTACATCCTCAGTGGCCATGGAGAAAGTTGGCTTTGTAGCATCATTGCAAGAACTACAATCGCGGGGAATGGTGATCGACCTGATAGCCACGGACAGACACGTTTCAATTGCCAAGACAATGAGAGAAGAGTACAAAAATATAAATCACCAATTTGACGTATGGCATCTTGCAAAAACAATCAATAAAAAAATGTCGGCTGCAGGTAAAAAAAAAGATATGCAAGGTATTTCACAGTGGTCCAAGTCAATCAGCAACCATCTTTGGTGGAGCTCAAAAACATGTGGAGGGTCGTTGGAAATTCTACTGGAAAAATGGCGGTCAGTAATGCTACACTGTAGCAACGTTCACCGCTGGACCACAAACCAACATTTCCACAATTGTGAACATGGCCATTTGTCCACAGAGGAGGCACGGAAGAAGAAGTGGTTGATTCCTTCATCACCCACTCACAAAGCCATTGAAAAGATTGTATTTGATAACACTATAACAAGAGATTTGAGGGGACTCACAGAATTCTGCCACACAGGAGATTTGGAGGTGTTCCACAATATGTGCCTAAAGTACAGGCCAAAACGATTGCATTTTGGCATGGAGGGCATGATAAATCGGACTCTTCTAGCGGTCTTGGCACATAACCATAATGTTGGCCGTCAACAAAGTAGGACGACCTGAACTTTAGGGACGCTTCGCTACAATAAGGCCTTCACTAAAAGAAGTAAACAATGGGTGATCAAACCAGTGTTTCAGGATATGCAATATGAGTTTATTGAGAGACTTATTGTTGATGTCCTAGATAGGCACATACATGGAGTTGTGAACGAACCTGTGCAGGGGACAACTGCATTGCCACCCAACATTGCCTCTGTTCCATGTCCACCTAAAGCAGGGCTCATTGAGAAATACACATCACAGTTTAAATGATTGTAATTTGATTGTCTGTTCTCTCGAGTCTCCTCATGTTGCAGGCCCATTGAATATGTGTATCTATGTAATGTGTAAATAAAAGTGATTGCTCAGTGTACATGCAATGTGTCTCTCCACCGTTGCCCCTCCCTTCACCGTGCAGTTGTGCGAACTACCCGGGTGTCACCTGTGACTTTGCTCTGGAGTCTCCTCATGTCGCAGGCCCATTGAATATGTGTAGCTATGTATTGTGTAAATAAAAGTGATTGCTCAGTGTACATGCAATGTGTCTATCCAACCTTGTTCATTTGCGCATTAAATTAAACCAAACAGTAATATAAATCATTTTTCAAAAAATATAGAATGTCTCCGTATTCATGGTTCTCTGGGGCTGCAAATGCACACAGACAAAATGCAAAGATGGAGTGTAAATTTCAAGTCCTGTGAGATGGCCTTACACTGAATGTAGCTAACTAGGAATGTGTGCTCGTTCAAAGTGAAGGTCAGCTGCTTTGATTTTTTGCTCGGGTGCCCACGACTCAGTATAAGGTTCTATTGTCATTTGACCTTGACAGGCCGGGACCATCCCGAAAGACTTCTTTTTGGGGGTGTGGTGCAATAACGTAAACAATAATGAATATAATTTCAGAAACGAAAGCCATTTAATGTTCGTTCATTAGAAGAAATAACGTCGGCATAGAAGGAGTGGTATTTCGGGGCTGCCCTACGCACAGACACAATGGAAAATGCCAATATAATGTAACTCTTTAGATGAGTTTATACCGCAATTTAATTACTATACAGTAGCTTTAAAGACGGGTTAAGTTGTACTTGTTCGTTCTATGTGGCATATTGTTTTGTACCGCGCACTATCTTGAGGAGAACCATCTCCTTTTACGGAAGCACCTCAAAACCTTCCTCTTTGCTTCTGCTTTCTCTCTCCCTCTCCCCTGCTACAACTGGTCCACTGTCTGCGACCTCGGTCCTGGGCCCTTCCACTCTCCACCTGCACTGCCTCCCTGTCAGCCCCTGCGCTGGGGGACTGTCTCAGTATCCTACAGCCCCCCCCTTCCCAGCACTTGTTCTGCACTTACCTTGCACTCGCCACCAGCTGGCCCTATGTATTTATTATTTTATGCTACTTACCTTGTACTCCACTTCCCCCCTCCCCTTCCCCTTGCACTTTTACCTTCCCCCTACCCCTGCACTTGCGCAATCTGAATGACACCTGGCCTAGTAGGATCGTTGTCTGTCTTCTCCTTGTTCCCCCCCTCCCTGCCTCGCCACGCCTTGAAACACTTGTGTATAGGCGCGTTGCAAATGCCATATTATATCATATCAGTGACGAAGTGGTCCACTGGTGCTCAGGTGGCTCTGAAAAAGGCAGAGGAGAGGGGGTGGGTTACTGGAAATGACGTATAATACCCAGTTGCACTGTCCTAGCTATGAAATAATTTCCCGACCTAATATATAAAATGAATAATTTTAATAAAGATCTGATGGTGAGACTAATTTCATTTTTTATGTTTTTAAAACAGGTACATCCTTCATTATTGTATGTGTCACGAGTACCAGACACCGGCGGATGGCTTTTACAACCGCCAGTTGCTTCTCCGCGTGAACAACGTTACCACCCTGACCATTTTATGGGACGATCGCCAAGTACAAGTATGCCCTTGCGCGGTACTAATGGCTAGATGCAACATACATACCGTTGTGGTGGCCTAGTGCCTCGTTGTTGGAACAGCCATGCGATTATCAGTGCGACCGAAGAGCTTATTTTATCGTAAACCAACACCCTGTGTACTGCACACGAACATCGCTTGCCTCAAGACGAACTATTTTGGATCGAGAGCAAAGAAAAATGCAAATCGCTGAATATTCTCTAAACATTTGATGTCAAATAAATGTACTTTACCAAATTTACAATCTTGCGGTTTGATTTAAAAGTACAGTTTCATATTACGAATTGTGGCGCGCTGTGTTGTGAGCTGATCTGTGTTGGTTTCCGGGTTCTGTGTGGAGTCGCGTAAAAGACGCCTGGGCGCGTTTGCCTACGCAGCACAGTCACGTCACGGATAGAGGCGGGGAATATGAATGTTTTGATAAAGTCTGTTTCAGGGGCGGGGGATATGATTTAGTGCCGCAAACGCAGGTGAGCCAGGTCGATGGGGGGAAATGATAGGATTATCACAAAATGGCGGCTGATTTCTAGTGCGTTAATGGACGAAAAGTCGGGTAAGGTCCATAGGAAAGTTTTCTACGATCTACCGATTTATGCTTAAAAACACATGGCCGAACCGTAGGAACAATAAAAAAAAAGTCCCGGAACTATCCTTTAAACTGGAACTGCCCTCAAAACTTGTTTGCACTGATGAAAGCTTTGCACTCCGATACCGTCATCCCAATACGTCTTGTTAGGGAGAATTCTCTGTTTAGGCTGAATTTCCTAACCTAGTGAGTCCCCCAGCAGCTTTGCTGGATTTCTGGAGTTTGTTTTTTCCATCCTGCCAAGAGTGTGACCCTTTTTCTCTCACTCTTGGACATGTATGTGTGTAATTCCTTTGAAATGTCAATGTGTTCGATGGGCTATGGGGTCTTTTACTCCATAGGGTCTCATAAGTTTTTCTATGTGTGTCACTCCGCACCCTACGTGTCGTGACACGGGGGCGCCCTAGCAGGTCCCCCCACCATAGACTCCATACCCGGGGACTGACTACCGTCTCCCCGGGCATGTAAAGTCACCATTGGCTTTACTAGACCTAAATTTGCTAACAGAACTAGTACCAACCATCTTATTGTGGACGTGCTAGTAGGGGTAATTCGATTACTCCTGGATCTGTTACTCGAGGGAGGCACTGTCCCGTCCCTCCTCGTCGAGTTTTGGCTGGTGGCAGTGGAAACTACTTGTTATGTTCGACCCCGAGCATAACCCTATGGGATCCGTCCCATTGTTGAAGATTGATACTGTTTTTCGTTAATCTCCAACGTACCACCGATCTACTTATCTTAAATAAGTCTATCGAGTGGTATTTTCTGCCAGAACTCGGGTTGTAAAATGGCGTCTGTGTTTCTCTCTGTGACTCCTAAACCAAAGGTTGAGCCCTTTGTTCCACTTTTGGCGGGCCTCTGGACAGAGACCCTCCAAAGTGGCGCCATTCTGTCTGGGTTACCTCAGGGGTGTGGGAGGGGGTTTAGACACCCTGGACCGAGTTGCCTTGCCAACTCAGGTCGCACTCTGGAGTGATTGGCCCAGGTGGTGAGCCTTCCCGCTCACCACTTAGCATGTGTTGATTGACAAGCTAGGCTGAATGAATGGGGGACGTCTGCATAAAAGCAGGGCTTTTGGGACTGGATCTTCAGAAAGTCGCCACTGGACCTAAAGAATCCGACGAGGGTAACGCTGAGCCGACCTGCACGACGACGCCTCCGGTGGAGCCCTGCGGAACCGTCTCACAATCTCCCGACGACAGAAGAGATCTCCCTGCCGGAGAGGCTCTTTCCCTGGCTGGTGGGAACAACCAGTCTTCTTCTTTGTGCTTTTTGATCGCCCAGGACGCAGTGGTCGAATTGCCCGTGCAGAGCACCCGGCAACCGGATAGCCACTACTCCTGCATCGTGATCGAAAGGTGGTGCCTTGTGACGAAGCACTCCGCGGCTGGTTTCTTCCCTGGTGGTGCACCGGACATCTTCTCTTCGACGACGAGAGCATCTCTTCTCTTGGCCAAGACCCGTCGTGCATCCACCACCAGGAACAACTGCCCGCGCCGGAGCTGTCTTCCACAACAAGGTACCGTAACCGCCTGGCTTCCCTTTTCGATCGGTTCGTGTGAGGTATCTGATTCCTCTCTGTTCCGTTGGGTTGCCTCCAAGCTTTATTCACTCTTTGTTCTGAACTGGTTCAACCTGTCGCTAACCAAATTTGCTAACTAAGACTTGAACGCATCATCCGTAGAGACTTTCCAGGACATCGTGCCTTGCCTCTCACCGAGTGGGCCTGGCCGCCGAACTGTATGATCTAGTGTGATTAATGCCTTCCTGCCTTGCATTTTTACCCGCTTCAGTACGAACCGTGTTGACTTCATTACCTGCCTATCTCTTCTCTCCCTTCCTCACTAAATATTCGAGTGTCATCTGGGTTGAGGTATACACCTCTGTCTGAAAATAAGTGGTGCCGTAGAACCTAGAGTTGTCGATATTGTGTTTCGGGGGATTGAGCTTTATTCCATTCTGCAGAGTAATTGTATTTTGATTTGTTTGCCGTGTTTCGCTTTAGTATTTTTCGTAGACGTTCTGTTATTAATAAATAACTTACTATCTTTATACTAAAGCCTGGTTGCGTGTTTACTCGTTTTGCTGCGAAGAATTACCCTATCTTGTATACTCCCTATACTGACCAACTTTTCTTGAGGGAAGTCTGACTGCTCAGCCACAGCTACCAATTGAATCTGTGTGGTACAGACTGCTACCAAGTGGGTTCATCGCAACACCTGTAGTCCTAAATCTTTTGCAGTGGTCCCAGAGGGAGCTGCACAGGTTTCCGCCTAACACTGGTGTACAGCGGTGGGATTAGTATCGAGTATACAGTTTAGAGTGTTTTTCAACGCTGTAGGACGACTAACCACAAAACTTTACAAAAGCAACTTTCAAAAAACATGTCTACGATGGAAATTTACAGCCAAGAGTCTTTGTCGGATACAAATACTGAGAGTCTGCGAGCTCTCTGTAGACAAGAGAATCTTCCTGTAAAAGGCAAGAAGTTAGAACTGATAGAGAGATTGCTGGCGAACCAAAGTCTGGGTACTGGTTCAGAGGAACCAAACTCTCCAGCAACTGTAGATAACAGTAATGGTGTTGATCTGAATCGTAATTCTGATGATAGCGATGAAGAGGCTGACGAGGACGGCGAGGCTAACGAAACTGTCTCCCCCGTTCCTCTACCTGCCTTACCAACTGTGCCTACGGGGCCCATACCAGGTCCCACAAGTAATCCTGCTTATTTTGAACTTGAAAAAATGAAGCTCGAATTAGAATATAAACGGTTCTTGGCTCAATCTGAACGAAACCAGGAGCTCGAGTTCAGACGAATGAATGCCCAGGCTGATCAGAAACAAGCTGAGTTAAGACTCAGAGAAATAGAGCTTAATCATGAGTTACAAATGAAAAAGTTGTCTATGGAGCTCCAGTCCCAAAAGACCCCGGATGCCGAAGGAATTAGTGGGTATGTACGAACCGAGATTGGAATTGTTGGATTGGTTGAAACTGTTTGAATACAATCATGGGCTCCAGGACATCACCGGGAACGCGTTGCTTCCCTGGTTGTTCTCTAGGCTTCCTCCTCTTGCGACTGATGTGGTAATGGAATTGGGGGAGGTGGATAAGACGGATTACGAAAGTGTGAAACTAGCTTTGATAGCTAGATTCGGGAAGACCCCTTCCCAGTATCTTAAGAGGTTTAGAACCCTCAAAAAGCATGATGGTACCCCTTGGGCTACCTGGGTGAGTGAAGGGTTGAAAAACTTAGAGGGATGGATTAAGGGTTACAAAGTTAACACTTACGAGGGTATGCGAAATCTTTTTATGTTGGAGTCGATTTATGATGCCTGTTCTCCTGAGCTCAGACAGCACTTGGCTGATTCGAAGGAATTAGATTCCAGGGCTCTAGCTAAGGCTGCTGACTTGTGGGTTGCCAACAGGGCTACTCACAAGGATTCTGGGGCAACTCAGAAAAAGGACGAGGGAAAACAGCCTAAAAAAGACTCAAAGGAGAATTCGAATAACTCACATTCCAAAGAGGGCCCCAAACAAAACCAGAAGGGTAAGCCACCGGGAAAACCACAGCAGAATAGTGTGTCTTCTGGTGCCAAACCGGAAGGAGGTCAGAACAAGCCACCATTCCAGAAAGCATTCGGGAAATGCTTTGTTTGTGGCTCGACTGATCACGTGAAAGGAGATCCCAGATGTAAGGGTAAACCTTCAGGGGTCCAGCTTGTCTCCTTAGCCTTCGCTCCAGAGGAGGAAGTCCAAATGGCAAGTGGAAACTTTCTACTGCTAGCTGACGAACCCATTGGAGTCTCAGCCAGCGTTTCTTTAGTATCTCTGGGGTTGTGGGAACAACAGAATTTAGATGTCTATAATTCTATCCCCGATAATACTAAAGAGTATTATAAGGACAGTGTCCAGGTGAATGGTCAGGAGACGCCTGCCATTAGGGACACTGGGGCCAGCATAACTGTGGTGGATAAATCGTTTTTTCAGGCTGACGATGTTGCTAAGGCACCCAAACGCCTCACCAAGTTAGCTGGAGGGCCTGTGCAGATGCTTCCCCAATTACCAGTTCTCATCCAGTGTAACGACATGACTGTAAAGATACCTGTCAGCATACAGAGTGAGGTACCAGGACGCGTACTGTTGGGTAACGATTTGAAAACTCTCGGAGTTGTATCGCATACTCCCAGACCTCCTAGTAAACGGTTACAGGAGCTAACCAGACCTGCAAGAGAGAGGACCCTGCGCGGTACTCTCGGGGAGATGATGAAGAAAGAAATCACTCCTGCTCCATTGGAAATGGCGGCCGCTGTCTCTAGGAACACAGAAGTAAAAGGGAAACCTAAAACTTCTAAACCGAAACCAACAGCCCGCATTCCGATGCAGCCGACACGGACTTCCCCGCGGTTGTCCAACGTCACACCCGTAACTCCACCTCCAGCTGAGGCTGAGGGGGAAGTACAACCCTGTATGGTAGAATTAGACTCTGAAGAAGAGCTAATGGAAGGCCAGGAACTCATTGGAGATCTGGATCCTGTTGACCATCCTGAGCTGCAGTCGTTACTGGCAGAAGGTGGACCCAGCAGGGCAGACTTCAGTAAGGGACAGAGAGAATGTCCAACTCTGGAAGGTCTTCGCCGTCAGGCAGAAACTCAGGCTGAAGGGCAAGAGCCTGGGAAACATAGGTTGCACTGGGAAGATGGCCTCTTCTATAGTGAACCGACCGAGTCTGCACCTGGAGACTACAAACGCCTTGTAGTACCCCAAGAGAACAGACCACAGTTCTTGCAGTTAGCCCACGAGATTCCTTTGGCTGGTCACTTGAGTTTCAAGAAGACTAAGGAAAGGCTCTCGCTCTACTTCTATTAGCCAAAGATGGGGGCCGAAGTAGAAAAACACTGCAGAAGCTGCCATACCTGCCAAATCTCTGGTAAGGTTGGGTCCAAGAATGTGGCACCGTTAGTGCCTCTTCCCGTTGTGGGAGTCCCATTTGAGAGAGTAGGGATTGATATCGTTGGTCCCCTTGATCCTCCAACCTCCTCAGGCAACAGGTTTATACTTGTTGTAGTAGACCATGCTACTAGGTATCCTGAGGCAATTCCTATGAGGACTGTTACAGCTCCGGCTGTGGCTAAGGCCCTCCTTGGTATTTTTACTAGGGTCGGATTTCCTAAGGAAGTTATCTCCGACAGGGGGTCAAATTTTATGTCCCACTACATGAAAGCCATGTGGAAAACCTGCGGGGTAATTTACAAGTTCTCAACGGCTTACCACCCACAAACCAATGGGTTGGTAGAACGGTTCAACCGAACCATGAAGAGCATGATAGGTGCTCTAGAAGAACCCCTTAAGCGTAAGTGGGACCTTCTATTGCCATGCCTTCTTTTTGCTTATAGAGAAGTCCCTCAGGAGGGAGTAGGCTACTCTCCCTTCGAACTGCTCTATGGTCATCCCGTCAGAGGTCCATTGGCCCTGATTAAGGAAGGGTTGGAGAGTGCTCCTTCCCCCAAGCCAGTCAGAGTGACTGACTACGTGATAGGTCTCCGGAGGAGAATGTCGCACCTGATGACAGAAGCAAGCGATAACTTGAAAGCTGGACAAGCATTGGTCAAGCACTGGCACGATTAAAAGGCTAACATGGTTGAGTTCGCTCAAAACCAGCTGGTTCTTGTTATGATCCCCACAAGGCAGAGGGCCTTGCAAGATAAATGGATGGGACCCTACCGAGTAGTGGGTAAGCTCGGCGAGGTTAACTATCTGGTGGACTTGGGCAACCCCAAGGAGGCTCCGACAGTCTTTCACACCAACCGACTTAAAGCGTATGTCTCACGACCTGATGTAGGAGCGTTGCTTCTAGCGTTGGCCGAGGAAGAAGAAGAGAGTGAAGCTCTTCCGGATCTCCTCAGAGGCTTACCTTTAGATGAAAATATTGAAGGAGTAAATCTCTCCTCCAATCTGACACCCGAGCAACAAGAAGAGTGCAAGTCTATGTTGAATCAGTTTGCCTCTCTGTTCTCGCTCTCACCAGGCTTGACCCCTTGGGGCCAGCACGAGATACTCACTGGTGACTGTCTGCCTGTCAAAAGCAGAGGATATCGCATATCAGAAAACGTAAGAACCCACATCAAAGGTGAGGTCAGCAAGATGCTTGATCTCGGGGTAATAGAGCCCTCTACTAGTCCATGGTCTAGCCCAGTTGTGTTAGTACCAAAGGCCGGATCTAAAGAACTTAGATTCTGCGTGGATTATAGAGCTCTTAATGCAGTCACCACGACTGATGCCCACCCTTTGCCCAGAACAGATGAGTTGGTGGATAAACTTGGCGCCGCCAAGTTCCTCAGCACATTTGACTTGACGTCAGGCTATTGGCAAATAGCCCTGACCGACCATGCCAAGGAGAAAACTGCATTTTCTACCCCTGTTGGTTTATACCAGTTTACGGTAATGCCTTTCGGACTAAAAAATGCACCTGCTACGTTTCAACGGATGGTAAACCAGGTTCTAACCGGGATGGAGGACTTCTGCATGGCATACTTGGATGACATAGCAGTGTTCAGCAATTCCTGGGACGAACATGTAACCCACCTGAGAGATGTTTTGCAGGCTCTTGGACGAGCCAATCTGACCATAAAGGCGAGTAAATGCCAAATTGGACAGAGTAAGGTAGTCTACCTTGGGCATGAGGTAGGCGGTGGAGAAATAAGGCCTTTGCTCAGTAAGATTGAAGCTGTGCAAAATTGGACAACACCGACTACTCAGACTCAGGTGAGAGCCTTCCTAGGCCTCACCGGGTATTACAGGAATTTCATAGAGAACTATGGGACCATAGCTTCTCCACTGAATGTCATCTCCTCGCCCAAATTCCCTAAAAAGGTTAAATGGAACGAGGAGTGCAATCAGGCTTTTGAAAACCTGAAAAAGGCTCTTTGCCAAGCCCCAGTACTCAGAGCTCCTGATTACCGCCAACACTTCATTGTGCAGACAGACGCTTCCAATGTAGGGATAGGTGCCATACTCAGTCAACTGGATGGGAAAGGTAGGGAGCACCCCGTTTGCTACATCAGCCGCAAGCTGAAGGATCCTGAAACAAGGTGGGCAACAATCGAAAGAGAATGCTTTGCTATCGTGTGGGCTCTGAAGAAGTTTAGGCCGTACTTGTATGGTTCTACTTTTGTTATTCAGACTGACCACCAACCCTTGAGATGGTTAATGCAAATGAAAGGGGAAAACCCAAAACTACTGAGATGGTCGATCTCCCTGCAAGGGTTCGATTTCACTATTGAGCACAGGTCAGGGTGTCATCACCAAAATGCTGATGGTCTCTCTAGGATGTATATCATCGACTAGAGGTATGAGATTCATCCAGGAGTGGATTAAATCCTCCTGTCCCTTAGTCTGGGGGGGGCGAGTGTTAGGGAGAATTCTCTGTTTAGGCTGAATTTCCTAACCTAGTGAGTCCCCCAGCAGCTTTGCTGGATTTCTGGAGTTTGTGTTTTCCATCCTGCCAAGAGTGTGACCCTTTTTCTCTCACTCTTGGACATGTATGTGTGTAATTCCTTTGAAATGTCAATGTGTTCGATGGGCTATGGGGTCTTTTACTCCATAGGGTCTCATAAGTTTTTCTATGTGTGTCACTCCGCACCCTACGTGTTGTGACACGGGGGCGCCCTAGCAGGTCCCCCCACCATAGACTCCATACCCGGGGACTGACTACCGTCTCCCCGGGCATGTAAAGTCACCATTGGCTTTACTAGACCTAAATTTGCTAACAGAACTAGTACCAACCATCTTATTGTGGACGTGCTAGTAGGGGTAATTCGATTACTCCTGGATCTGTTACTCGAGGGAGGCACTGTCCCGTCCCTCCTCGTCGAGTTTTGGCTGGTGGCAGTGGAAACTACTTGTTATGTTCGACCCCGAGCATAACCCTATGGGATCCGTCCCATTGTTGAAGATTGATACTGTTTTTCGTTAATCTCCAACGTACCACCGATCTACTTATCTTAAATAAGTCTATCGAGTGGTATTTTCTGCCAGAACTCGGGTTGTAAAATGGCGTCTGTGTTTCTCTCTGTGACTCCTAAACCAAAGGTTGAGCCCTTTGTTCCACTTTTGGCGGGCCTCTGGACAGAGACCCTCCAAAGTGGCGCCATTCTGTCTGGGTTACCTCAGGGGTGTGGGAGGGGGTTTAGACACCCTGGACCGAGTTGCCTTGCCAACTCAGGTCGCACTCTGGAGTGATTGGCCCAGGTGGTGAGCCTTCCCGCTCACCACTTAGCATGTGTTGATTGACAAGCTAGGCTGAATGAATGGGGGACGTCTGCATAAAAGCAGGGCTTTTGGGACTGGATCTTCAGAAAGTCACCACTGGACCTAAAGAATCCGACGAGGGTAACGCTGAGCCGACCTGCACGACGACGCCTCCGGTGGAGCCCTGCGGAACCGTCTCACAATCTCCCGACGACAGAAGAGATCTCCCTGCCGGAGAGGCTCTTTCCCTGGCTGGTGGGAACAACCAGTCTTCTTCTTTGTGCTTTTTGATCGCCCAGGACGCAGTGGTCGAATTGCCCGTGCAGAGCACCCGGCAACCGGATAGCCACTACTCCTGCATCGTGATCGAAAGGTGGTGCCTTGTGACGAAGCACTCCGCGGCTGGTTTCTTCCCTGGTGGTGCACCGGACATCTTCTCTTCGACGACGAGAGCATCTCTTCTCTTGGCCAAGACCCGTCGTGCATCCACCACCAGGAACAACTGCCCCCGCCGGAGCTGTCTTCCACAACAAGGTACCGTAACCGCCTGGGTTCCCTTTTCGATCGGTTCGTGTGAGGTATCTGATTCCTCTCCGTTCCGTTGGGTTGCCTCCAAGCTTTATTCACTCTTTGTTCTGAACTGGTTCAACCTGTCGCTAACCAAATTTGCTAACTAAGACTTGAACGCATCATCCGTAGACACTTTCCAGGACATCGTGCCTTGCCTCTCACCGAGTGGGCCTGGCCGCCGAACTGTATGATCTAGTGTGATTAATGCCTTCCTGCCTTGCATTTTTACCCGCTTCAGTACGAACCGTGTTGACTTCATTACCTGCCTATCTCTTCTCTCCCTTCCTCACTAAATATTCGAGTGTCATCTGGGTTGAGGTATACACCTCTGTCTGAAAATAAGTGGTGCCGTAGAACCTAGAGTTGTCGATATTGTGTTTCGGGGGATTGAGCTTTATTCCATTCTGCAGAGTAATTGTATTTTGATTTGTTTGCCGTGTTTCGCTTTAGTATTTTTCGTAGACGTTCTGTTATTAATAAATAACTTACTATCTTTATACTAAAGCCTGGTTGCGTGTTTACTCGTTTTGCTGCGAAGAATTACCCTATCTTGTATACTCCCTATACTGACCAACTTTTCTTGAGGGAAGTCTGACTGCTCAGCCACAGCTACCAATTGAATCTGTGTGGTACAGACTGCTACCAAGTGGGTTCATCGCAACACCTGTAGTCCTAAATCTTTTGCAGTGGTCCCAGAGGGAGCTGCACAGGTTTCCGCCTAACACGTCTAAATAATCAGGGTGGCTTATCAAAGAAAATATCAACAAAAGAAGGCATGAAACAGGGATGCCCACTCGCTGCTGAACTTTTCAAACTGTTCATTTCTGACTTACCAAAATATTTAGAAGCAGTCTGTTGCTTTCCGCCAAAAATACATAACACTGAAATTCGATGCATAATCTATGCAATGATCTCGTCCTAATGGACTCAACACAGATTGGCCCACAACGGCAATTAACCAAACTACAAGAGTAGCTGAGTACGAATGACTTGGAATTAAACACTGAAAATACCAAGATAATGACCATCGGGTCAGGTGGTACCAAAAAGCAAAAAGCTTTTAGGTGGAAAATCGACAGTACACCACTAAGTCTGGTTAACTCCATCAGATATCTTGGCATAACATTCAACACGTCACGAAACAAACATCATTGGAAAATGGACCTTGTAAATCGAATGACTCAATTCAGTATTCAAGGATCAAAGATAAATAAGACCTATGGGAAATTTACCCTTGCCCCAGTTCTAATTTTCTATGTCTAAAAAGTAGTCCCCACAATTACTTTCGGGTCTGAAACTGGGTAGAACATAGACAACCAGTTTTGGCAGAAGCTAGAAGGCTTATTCTGGCGTCGGGTATTGAGGCTACCCTCTTACATCTCGATGACTTCACTACGATATGAGCTATCATTAAATTCCTTGCATACATGCGTCATGTGGAAATCCTTGAAGGCGATGTGCAAGATGAATTTGAATCCTTTGATTCCGGCATATCAAATATTTGCAGCCAGACCAGATGTGGGAGGTCAGGTCTCTTGGATGAATGGTGACAGCTGCTGGAAGAAACCCTAACAAACGCCGACTTAAATCTAGCTGACCTGATATTACAACCCCAACATGTAAAAAAGAAGTTTGAGTCGTGGAGTTGGATCCAGAATTACGACCTTCAACAAACGATGACAACGACCCTGAAATCAGGAATCGGAGCTCACAAATTAAATGTTCAGTGTCCATATCTAATAAATTGCCCATCACGACATCATCGCAAGCAATTTCTGAGGCTACGTCTTAAGGAATTGAAGACTAAGGAGATGCAAATGCTTATGCATATCAACGAGTCGAATGACAATCTCTGTCGATTCTGTAACCATGAGATTGAAAGAACTGACCATCTACTCGCTGGATGCCCTGCGATAACTGCACGACGGATGCGCCACATAGGGGTTTTTCTCCTTGTTGATACGAACAATCAAAACTGGTAGTCATATGCTTCCGCGGGACAAAAAAAATGTAAAATTGAGCTGTGCTGTCGTGGACTTTATGGACTCATTACAGTTAAGCAAGAATCCTGCTTCATAATGAATCTTTTTTTTCTTCTCTTAAGGAAAACTGTTGTAACCGCTACAAATGAGGCCTTTGTGCTTCCTTAGGTTTTTATTGCTTGAATCGGAAACTTGGAACACTAAGAATTGATTCATTGTAACAAAAGTTTGGTGTCCTGACTGCTCCCATTCAGGGCCCTGATGTGTCACTCCCGTAAAAACCAATGCCTTCTGAATTACATCCACCCAAAGTCGCCTACCATTGATGCCACAAAAACAAACAAACCCCATAAACACCAGCCTCCTCAGCTCTCCAGAAACAGATAATTTAACTCCTCGAGGGTACCCAGACAATGCCTCTTGGCTGCCTCCGCCATAGGGCACGACTCCTGATGCTGTAGTCACCCACAACACAAGACCCACCTCCAGGAAGTTGTCAAAAGGTTCTCACAAGAGCAGGTGAGCACATTAGTTCTCCCGCACTCAAATCAACAATCCACCCAAACCATTTAATATCATGAAATCCGTTGTTGCTCTGTCTGGCATCGGCCACCACTCAGATCCCTAGAGGCCCACAACTACCACTGTCACTCGTGCCTTCACCCCTTTGGAGACTGCCAAAAGCTCTGCTGTCATGAAGACCATCAGCCACAGAAAAACCCACAACGCCACAGCAACCTTTACCTGCAACATCTCAATAATATAAACCTAAATAATCTTAAGAACTTGCAGCCCACAAAGGCTCCTCATAATGAGGCCTCCCACTCTCAATTTTCCAGTGTCAAAGAGCAAGAATGGTCCATCCGTGTTCTCCTCTGAAGACTATGTCCATCTGTTGTACCACCAAAAAGCACAGTAATCTGTGAAAACAAAATGGGCATAAAAAGAGGAAACATAAGTGAAAAACTCTTGGAAGAAGTGGACACAGAGAAGGATAAAATCTTAGGATGATGCAAGGCGATAATTGGCTTTTGATTGTCATTTAACATGGGATTTCCTAGTCATAATTGGTTGCCATTTGGATCTTTAGGGTAGGGAACATTTTTATTTTGCCTAGCTCTGGGCTCTTCAGGAATACCACTGTGTTGTTTTCTTGAAATCCTTCCATAATTTAGAAAAGTTAGACATAACCTAGCCATTCCAGTCTTCCAGGTTAAGGATCACTTCTACAAGCTCAGTGAACTTTAATTACAAATGTCCAAGCCCTTCTGCTCTGTTTTCAAATGAAGCAATACATTCCTGAGCATTAGTTGGCCGTGTGGCTTGGAGTTTCATACTATGTTCATTACCTGTGCTCTTAAGTTGATATTGTCTACTGTGGTATGGAGGGCAACTGTCTCTTTCAATAATGTCTCCAACGCAAAGGGGAATGGCTTGAATGGATAAGTATGTTTTCCTTCTCTTTGCGTTATGTTATGACCCTTTTTCGATTATGGTTATAGTATATCATTTTTCTATTTCGGTTGCTGAGTTGAAATCCTCACCTTAGTATCAGCAGTGGATCTTACCAGTCATTGCAAGAGTTTAGAGAGGGAGGTTATCGCAGCAGTGAATGTAGCTTGTCTGAGTTTTAGAACACCTGCACCACAATAATGCATATGCTCTAGATAAACAGTGCTGCTGGTATGCATTTGAATCAAACTAGTTTGCTTGGCGCTTTTAATGATATACATCCTGCTACAAAGTAAGGGACCATTACAGAGAATTCAACTTAATGAATTTACGTATTGATAATTTGTGTGAATGGGGGAGTGCTTGTGATGCACCCGCACCCACCTGCGAGGCAAAAAAGTTTGGGGTTATCTTCGACTCCATTCTCTCCTTCTCCTCTCACATCTCTGACATCTCTAAAAAGTCTAACTATCAGCTACACCTCCTCAGAGATACTCTACCTTTTCTCACTTTCCCCCAGTGGCTCACAGTCTCTAGAGCGTTGGTTCTCTCTGGACTATTCCAACATCCTCCCTTCTTCAGCCCTGCGCCCTCCGCAACTCATCCAGAACAGAACCGCAAGACTTATCCTCAACCTCAAGCCCAAGGACCGCATCTCTCCGGCACTGAAATCCCTCCACTGGCTGCAAAGATCAAGTTCAAGACCCTCTGCATTGTCCACAAAGCTTTCTGGGGCCAGGAACCTACATACCTACAGCGCTGCCTACCTAAATTCTGTCCCTTACGAGCCCTACGCACATCTACCTCCAACCTTCTGCGAGTGAGCTGGTTTTCCAAGCAGAGATTTGGAGGGAGATCCTTATCCTCAGCAGGTGCCTCCCTCTGGAATAGCCTCCCAGCCGCCCTCCGTTTTGAGCCTGACCATCATAAGTTCTGGAAACTCCTCAAAACCGTACTCTTTTACTCTTCCTTCGCTCTCCCTTTACGCTGCTAACCTAGTTCTCTGCTCTCTCAATCTCTCCCTCCTCTTCCTTACAGCTTGCTAACTAGCCACCTGGTGTACCTCAGAGTCTCACTGGCCCCGGACACCCCTGCCAGCCCTCTCTCGCACTTGCCTCAGGGCCCTACACCCACCCAACTTCACGGCACTTAGAAATAACCTGAGCGTGTCTCTGCACTTACCCCAGTCTCCACTGACTGGGTGCACTTGGACCTGCGCCTCCCTGTTACCGCCTATGCACTTGCACGATCCAAATGCAACATGCCTGAGGATCGTCTGTGCTGTTCTCCACTTTCTTCTCCCCTTAATTGCACTGCTAAAACTGCAATATCGCCGTCAGCCCTATTTTCTGTTTCTCAACTGTTAGATGAATTTTACGCACTTACTCTGCTTGTGTAGACTATTATCGTCTCAGAATTTCAAGGGCTCTGAGCGACTGTTTTTTCCCCTTGTTCCCACCCTCCTTGAGCGCTTTGAAACACTTTCCTGTGTATAGGCGCTATATAAATAAACAATACAATATAATGAGATGGCTTGATAGTGAGAGCATTGACGTTAACACAGAGTAATGCATACAAATGTTGTCACACTCTCATAAAGCTCTCATGTAAACCACATGTGTCCTTTTCCCTCATTTCGAATATTAGATGAAATATCCCGGTGACCTGAACATTGGACTGGCCTCTGGGGATGGAAGTTCTAGTCGCATCACTCTTCTTCCCATGTCTACATGTGTCCAGCGGTATATAACCTACCATCCTCTTTCACCCACCCCACTGCCACCTGCAGGCACCACTCTTCTTGCTGCATCAGCACGAGTTTGGCGGTAACCTTTAAATGCAGCAGTAACGCATTTAAGGGTCCGCCAAATCACAGGCTCGGCGGTAATAGCGCCGGCAGTAATAGCAGCAAACATTCCTCATTGGGCCCAATGAGAAATGGGAAATTCCCAAATGGGCCCAATGGGGAATGGGGACTTACCATTCTGCCAAACACGTGATCCGGCGCTAATAGTGCTGGTGGATTTGGCGGTAAGGCTAATAGCCCCAGCATTAATACCGCCGGGGTTAGTGCCCAACTCGTGATGAGGCCGGTCTGAGAAGACATCACTCTGCTTCATAGAGTCCGATCAGACTGAATACCAGCTTATCCTCTCTACACCAATGTCTAAACACTGAGTTCCCTTCCCATGATGCATCAAGATCCGTGCCTTGCTCCCACAACGGTGATGCGGTTCTTGGGTACAAGTGTGCCTTGCAATCAGCCTGCCATTATCTGGTGCTGGGTGTGTACCCTCCAGTACCCCAGGGCGACATGTTCAACACTGGGAGCATGCTATAAATTACCAACTCCGAGGAGGAGTGAATGTATATATTTTGAAGGGAGGTACTCTTAGCAGTACAGGGTCCAGTGCACTAAAATAAGGCACCCATCTTCACAGTCACCCCTACGACCTTTCATAAAGCACTAAATGCGGTCATCTTCTCGGTGTTCCTGAAGTTATGGCGATCCTTTGACGTTTTAGGTTCAGTGGTAATTTCAGATGCTTACAAGAGGAGTTTGCTTGCCACATCCTCTTTTCTTAAACTTTTGCTATTGGACTTTTGTTATTAAATATTCGGTTTCTTTGCCAGGGGTACAGAATGACAGATTTCATCAGACATATGGATTCGATCGATCAACAGGTTCATTGGTGCTGTTTAACAGTTTGAAGATAATTCCCTCTCCCATTGGGAACAAATGGTGGACCTCTAATGTGCAGATAATGGCTTTTTTGTCTATGGACCTTTCGAGTTTTACAGTTCTGTCCTTCAAGCTTTTTTATTAACATCTTAGCGAAGCCAAAAAAGAATCCTTGACATGAGCCTATATTACTTTGAGTCTGTAGTTAAAGAATGAAAGGATGCTCTTAAAGACATGAACCTGGAGGTCGATATTTAGTGTTGCTTGCATCAACTGAGAAAGTACTGATAGCAGGTAACTCTCATATTTCACAGAGTAGAGGTGGAAAAAAAACATTCTTTTAGTTCTTTAACCCAATAACACATTGGCTGATGTTTGAGATCCATTCTTGGCTATTAGTCCAGCTGTTATCTTCAGTTGGTGTCTGCGGCTTTTGTTGGATCGATTATGGGTTGAATATCAAGTGCATTCGTTTGGAAAGCTGTAGAGTATTTCTCGATGATGTGGATGGTAAGTAGTTTACTTTTAATAGAGAACATGCTGACTATTAATGGTCTGCCATTGTGATGATGGCTGAGGTTTCAATTCTTGTGACTGCGGGATAAATTGTGTATATATCCGCTTATGTGGGAGGCTGTGAGAAGTTGAGAAGCTAATTATGGCAGTGTGAAAACTATGCTTGTAGATTATTTTGCTTGGTGACAGTACACACATACATATGATGAGTATGGATGCAGCAATAAAAAAAATAGTGGCAACTGAAATTGGGCATTTTTACTGCTACGGTCCGGAAGTCCTGTGACTGGTTGAAGGGTTTGATTTTTCAATGGGTAGAGATTCTGAGGCAGGCTATGTGGGCATACTTGGCTATGTGTTTCTGGAAGGACAGATTTCTGTCAATGGTGAAGCCTTATGATTTTGCTGAGTCTGAAAGTTCTGAACTAAATCCTTCTAGGTGCATGTCATTGAGCCCTTGTTGGACAAGTTGTATTTTAGCGGGCAGACTGATGAGGACAAATTCAGTCTTGGATGGGTTTATTTTGAGGTAGGCAGTTGATATCTAAGACCGGATATCGGCTAGGTAATTGCATAGATGAATAATGTCCTGCACGCTATTTACACTCATGTACAACTGAGTATTATCTGCATATTGGTGGATGGCTATATTGGGATCTTTGAGGAGAGTGTCCAGAGGCTCCATGTCAAGGGTAAAAAAGGTTGATCAGAGGATTGAGACACGGGGGACTCTGCATGATACCTGGAGTCTGGTAGAACGCAACAAGTTCATCTGGACAGCCTGCTGTCTGCCTGAGAGGTAGGGGGTAAACCAATTCAGGACAGTGTCAGAGAATCACATCCTGTCATCAAGGAGGGAGAGAAGGATGCTGTGATCAACAGTGATCAATGCAGCCAAGAGGGCAAGGATGATGAGGAGGCATGAGTCGCCCTTATCCATGATTTGGAGAGCATCATTCACCACCTGTATGATGGCGGTCTCGATGCTACACTTTGGGCGGAAGTCATCAAGAGAATCTTGGATGTAGTGGATGTTTTGTACTGCATACAGCCATCTTGTATTTGGATTGACAGTCATTCAGGGGATTCATGGTGGAGGAGCATGGATTCTCTTGCCATATTTTTTCTACATGTCTGGCATCTTGTTTCATGGTGAAGAGATGGCCATTAAACCATGGTTTGTGGTATTTGTTATGAGTGTTTTACCCTTTGAGAGGGGCTATTTGGTGCAGTGCTTAGGTGGTGGTGGTTTTGAAATTTTTAAGGAGTATGTGGGGTTGGTGTGGGGGAGGTTGGAATGAGTGGGGCTGCAGCTGTGTTTGTGATATGGTTGCTACACCTGGCTAGGGGAGTGTGGGAGATATATGACAGGTGGGGGTGTGTTGTGGGGGACAGTGAGCAACACAGGGTGGCAAAGTGGTCTGCATGGGATACGTTGATGTGCTTTTGTTTCACAAACACATTTTTGTCAGAAATCAGGTCAATGTTGTTTGCATACCTGGGTGGGGCAGGTGAGGTTTGGTATGATGTTGTAAGGGAGAAGTGTGTGTAAAGATATTGTTCAGTATTGGGTTCCTGTCAAGGTGGGAACTACCAGGGCAGAAATCTCCAAGGAAGATATTGGTACAGGGAGAGCTGTGGGTTTTTGTCTTGAAGTTAGACCATTCAGATTGGAATTCAGGATTGTTGTATGGGGGTGGTTACTGAAGTGTATACATGTGGGATGTGAGTGTGGTAGAGGAAAGACGGTGAGAGGTGGGGCTTCAAAGGATGTCTATGGTGGGTGAGTGAGGTTGCTAAGTGGACCTGAGTCTGTTTATGACAGCAATTCCACCACCTTTTTTCTTTAATCGTTTTTTTGGGTGGATGATAAAGTGTGGGGACAGATTGTCTGGAATGTTAAGTGTGTGTAGGGGTTTCCGACTGTATATTGGAAAAGAGTGACCTTTCAGGGGAATGGATGTGTATTGAACCATTGTCTCAGTGGTGGTGTGTGCAGGGGTGCTATGTGTATGTGATTGTGAAGACTGTGTTTGTGTGTAATTATGTGGCCCTCAGTAAAGGCAGGGTATAACAGGGAGCACAGAATTATATTTACACTTACCCTTATCTCTGTTAAAACTTTTCCCACAATCCTGGGGTGATAGTATGCAGCTTCAATGTCTCATTGGCCTGGAAATCACTATGCAGGAGCAAATACAAATGGGGAATAACTTGCCAGTCTTCATTTCAGTCTATCAGGAGTATGGTTGTTAGAGTGCAGCTGATGGGCAGTTTCACACTGGTTGGAAGAGCATCTAGGCTGCAAAATTATGAAAATTATGCCAGGGGGGTGTGAGGTGGGAGGGGTTAGGGTGAACGGTGTCAGGAGTGGACCGTACCTGTTGTTCAGAGATGACTTGGATTCTGGCTGGTTTTGGACCATTATGTCCAGCCATAGACTTCACGCCCTGACAAAGTCCCACTGAACTGTTGTGATTGCCCCTGCAATCCCCAGGGGCACCACTCATGAGTGGCAACTCTGGGGCAGTTGGGAGTGATGGCTTCTGCTTCATGTTGTCCTGTTGCTCAAGGCCTGTGAGGAGCATTAGACATAAAATGGATAACATGTTGATGAATCTAAGTCTCTGGACCTAAGATGCAACATTCAATTGCCTAAGACCACCAGGAATTAATCAGTATAGGACTGGAAAAAAGGAAGGGAAAATATGTTTTGTTCACTTAACCTTTTCATGGACAAAATGGAGAGAACAAATGTGGGCCCTCGCAAAGATGTTTATTTTTTTTGTTAGTACCCGGCGAGGGCGCAATCAGAATGAAAGAACCATTCTGATTGGCCCTCGCCAATGCATTACCCGATTCCACTGCCATTGTCCCCCGGCAGGGGGTGTGGCAGCCCCTCAGCCAATGAGGAAGCTCGAAGCGGGGCCGTCCATGCTCTGAACCTCCCCACGGCTGAGAGGCTGCCTTCGCTCCCTGCCGGGGACTGAGGTAAGGCTTTTTTTCCCCTTCCCCTTTCCTCCTTCCTCCCTGCCCTCCCCACCTCTCTAACCTTCTTGCTCCTTTGTCCCCGGTGGGGGACGAGGGCAGCCTCCAGCCGTGTTGAGACTCGGAGCTGGGCCATCCCCGCTCTGCGCCTCCACATGGCTGGAGGCTTCCATCGTCCCCCGCCGGGGACCCAGGTATGTTTTTTTTCTTTTTTTTTCCATTTTTTCCCTCCCTCGCTCCCTCTATCCCTCCCTCCCGTCTGCCCTCCCAACCCCACTTACCTTCTTCCCTGTCTTCTTTCGGGAACGGACGTGCTGGGAACAATTCTGTTCCCAGCGCGTCTGCTCCTGATGGCCGCCAATGAAAGGGAAAACGTACTCCGTTTTACCTTTCCCGGCAGCCATTTTCTTGGTCGTTTTATTTTCTTTCTTTTCCTGTCCCGAAAGACTGCAGCGTTTTGTGACAGAAAAAAATGCTTTTAGTGCACTGGTCACTTCGCTCGGGCCTATAACTATGGGCATATTGCTTAATTAATGCATTACAACCATTTAAAAAGAATTCCCCATGACTCAAGAGGCTTATGTAAACAACAGTACAGTCTCTTCAGAAAAAGTCCTCTGTTAAATAGATGCTTTGGTGGGGAATAAATGGGAACAGAAGTACTTAATATACCTTATTTTATTTTTCTTCTCCTTTACATAGAGCATACATTGATATCAATGAAGGGGGACTAAAACTAAAATACATATTACACAAATGTGTGGACAGTCTTCACCTGGGTATCTGGTCATTTAATCTAAAACAATTCCATTGAATGCCATTCCATCGACAAAATTGCATCCAAAAAATATGCATCGAATGCATGTTTCTTCAAGTTAAAGGGTTTAGTGTTATTTATAACGGGTTTTAAAGGGTAAAAAACAGGGCGTTGGGGGTGACTCCCCATTTTTAAAAAAAAGGAAAAAACATGCATTCGAGGATAATTTATTCAACGCATTCTTTTAGATGGAATGGTCATTCGATGGTTAAAATTCGATGGAATGACCATAAATCCTTCACCTGCATTCCAAATCTTAGTTTCCATAGAGATTATTGGTAAAAGTCTCAAAAAGACAAAACACTTCCAGAAATATTTTTCCCAACTGGATCCATGTTGTGGCTCTTTGAACAGAGAACATATGATTGGTCGTGGTGTGTTAACTGGATTCAGGTAATTCTATTGAACAGAAAGTAGGTTCTGACTGCTGTATATGAGTGCAAGAGGGTTGTGATAGGTGTAGGTGTCACTGAGAAAATAGTAATTTGTTTATGGTTGACTAGCAGGTTGGTCAAATTGTTGTGAATGGCAGTAGGTCAGTGTTTTGTTGTTGGGTGGAGTGGATCTTTAGTAATTTGATGTTGGTAGATGGTGGAGCATGTAGTTATTAAGTTGTGCTCTGGGTGACTGTGGTGTGTTGCATTGTCATTGTCTGGTATGTTAGGTGTCACTTTGGAAGGATAATTGTGTGGCTGTATAGCTAGATGGTTGTGGTCATTTATTGTTTGGGTGGCTGTGCAGGTAGTGGTTAGGTATGTTGGTAGTGGTGTGATTGACTGAGTTAGGGGTTGTGTGTGTTGCCTTCAGTGAAGATAGGTGAGAGGCTGTATTGATTGGTCTGTGAGTTGTTGATGTTGAGATTTGGAGAATGTAGGTGCATGTGACCATTGTTCTTGTGAGGGAATGTTAATGGTGTATGCAGTTTTGTTGAGTGCTGGTGTTGTGGGTGGTGAAGTTCTGTCAGTGGTTACTTGAAGAACTTTAGCTTAAAAGTGTTTTGATGCCTAGGAATGGGTGGTGGAAACTAGTGCCCATGTAAGTGTTTGGTAGCTGTGTGGGCGTATGATATGTGCTTTGATATGGATGATGTTGGCAGTGAGTACAAATATTTTAATGGGTGGCTTTGTTTTGAATGCTACAGTGGATGCTAGTGGGTGAAGTTTTGTTTATGTTGTCAGTGGAGAGCCATTGGAGCATGAGGAGGTAAAGAGCAGAGCAAACATTTCAGACACATTAGATAATCATTGTGCGGGTTAGAATGCCTTAGTCCTCCCCTATGCCATCCCTTGGTCCCCTCCCTCCTGAATGGTGCCATTTTGGAAGGCCTTTTGGTGACAACCCTGGCTCCCCTGTGATGTGTCATGCATGCCTGTATCATCTACAAAGCAGTCACCTAAAAGTCACCCCAAGGTACCAAACCTAACTCACCGAGATACTCAGCATCTAAGAAACCATACACTCGTTCAGAAGTAAGGACTGTGGAGCATCAGAAGAAGGATGTGGATTCTTTGTGGACATTTTATCTTGTCTTCAATAAAGAAATAAGAATAAGGCATATCTTTCCCTATCGCTATGTAGTGTTCCATACCTATTTTACTAACTAAGGTGCTCTTCAGTCTCCTCTGAATGTCAAAAATAAATAAGTCCACCTACCTAAAAAAGACTAATACTACCTGACCCTATCACTTATAGAAACACAAATAAGGGCAGCAGAATGACTCACTTCTACTGCTGGGTGCTTTCTGCATTTGTCTTCTTGTTTGCATTGACATTTTTCTTAATAAAAAATGTTGCTATAGTCTTTTCCGACCTTTCTTATCAGTATGTGTAACGCGTTCCTCAGGTTGGTATATTTACTTTCCACTTTAGTAGTGCCGCTACATGACTCAGATTAATTTATCATAAAGGCTAGCTCAAACTCCTTCTTTCTTATATCCAATTCTTCTATTTTTGACAAAGTGTTTGATTTCCCCTCTTCCAAGGGTAGAGATATACCTGCTTTATTATTCAGTCTTTAGATTCTCTCTACTATTCACTTTCTCTCAATGCAAGTTTTCAGATTTGTTAATATTGGTTCTAATCTCTTCTCGCTTTCATTGAGATCATTATTGATTGATATTTCACTTTCATTCACCTCCCTTCTGGGAACGTTATTATTCTCATGTTATCACAATGTAGATTTGGCAAGGCTATTCCTCTTCCATTCACCTCCCTTCGAGGGAATGTTATTATTCTCTTGCTCATGTAATCACAGTTCAGATTTTTCAATTCAACTTTCATGTTTTTTTCTCGTTTATACTGAGATGAGATTTCTGGTTCATATAATGAATGTTGGTTGACATTCTGTGCCTCACATGTCCCCTGTTACCTTTCTTATTAGCAGAGAACATCTCTTGGGTTATCACAGGCCTTGCCCCTGTTCCGTTCCTTCACTGCACTGTCGAGCCTTTATCCTTGGTGTTCCTGTTAGGCAGATTTTTTGCTCTTCATCTCGGCTTCTGTGTATTTCAAAGCGGAGCTGTGCCACTTGCTTCTGCTTGTTTCAGCACTATTATGAGTGCAGGCTGCCCACAAAAAATCTCTTGGAGTCGCCCTACCACCAACTGTCAAGCCTCACCTGGCTGGGCTTCTCTCAGGCTCTTGGCTATGCTGGTCTCTCAGCGCTCCGTGTGCTCCATCGTAATAACTTCAGATTTCAAGGGGTCTGCATCCTGCTATGTCTCTGCCTCCTTTTAGCTTCATGTTCTTAGGGGACCTCCTCTGCTTCAGTTTTGGTGGACGTTCCTTTCTTTCCCCTTCATCCCTCTTCTCTCTCCCTGACGAGTGCTCGTCTTTTAATCCAATAATCACAGTGAATTGGTTAATTTTGTTTAAAGAGACTGTTTCTCTTTCTTCTGGATAATAGCATCTGTTCACTTCTTCTTCAGCCCAGTCTTGGTACTTAACATTATTTGATAGGTTGGACAATCCCATATATGCCATCATGTTTCTTGTTCTAGGGAGTTTCTCACAGGAACGGGAGTCCTTGTCCTCTAAGGGGGAGTCTTTCCTGGTGAGATCACACTTGCTTCAATCCATAGGGAGGGTGTTGTGGAGTGGGTTCACATCGCTAGCCCTATGGGGGCTCAAATGGGAATGGGGAATGGCATGTTCAATGGGGACTTACCGGTACCGCCAGGGTCGGACTACACCAGTAAGTCCCCATTGAACTACATTGGTGCCGGACCTGTTATTGGTGGCAGTCATGGCGGAAATAGCGCCATGACTACCACCAATCTCGGAATGAGGCCCATTGTCTCCTAAACCAGATTCCCTGTATGAAAAAGTTAGAGGTCATTTGAAAGGCTAAAAATCCAGAATCTTGAGAGGGCTGGACTCAAAAGCAAAAAACACACTGGACAGAGTAAATGCAGATCTTGAAACCCTGATAACTAAACCTCTTAAGGTAAAACGGGATTTGGAGCGGTTAGACTGGATCAAAACAATCTCTTTGGTGAGAAGTTCTAAGCCACCTAATGCGTTTTTGACGGAAGAAAACAATGTAGGCCACTTGCCACGTTACCTAGTAAAATACCCTGACCCCAGAATAAGATCCAACTTTTTACAGGTGAGACTGAACCTCGTCCCCACTGGGGAGATCTTGGCAATAAGAAAGCAGGAAGACCGTGCGGTCAAACTATGTAAAGTATGCTCCGATCCAAGACTACAATCACTCTGACACATCCTAATGGAATGTGAAGGGACTTGATCCCTGAGGCTAGCGAAATTAAGATTTACTCATAAGAAGGTTGGTCTTGTCTTGGATATTCTTTGGGAAAGAATGATTGCAGGCTAAGAAATTCAGCTAACGGCAACAGTGATTGAAATATTGGGAAATCTGAACCTGTTAAACTAATTTTGTTGGGAAACGACCTGGCCAAGGTTTGTGGGGTAGAGTGTTAGGTTGACTCAAATTAAGGAAAATTAGATCATGGGAACATCATTGTTGAACGTTGGGTAAAGGGGAAGGTCAGATGTATTCTTTTATTGATTGAAAAGGAATTTGTGAATAACAGGAGATGGGAGTAATTTTATTTATTTTTATTTGGTCTATTTTATCCATTTTTGGGAATGTTAAATGTCATTGGTTGGTTAATAATTGTAAAGGTTCTAAGGAAATGTAAACTTTTTTTTGTGAACCTAATACAATAATAATCAAAAAAAAAAAAAAAACATAAGACTCTGGAACCCATCCCATCAACATCCGACTCACCACCTTGCTTCTAAAGTTCAGGGTGGAGCACGAGACCCTCCTCTTCAAGGGTGTTCAGAAGTGGGCTCACCTCCCTAGCCTCATGGGGGGAGTGTCCCCCTTAAGGAGAAGAGAGAAACATTCCCTTGATTTGTCACAGGACATCTGCTGACTGAAACTCTGCTGGTTCAGGCAGGAAAAAGGCTGAAGACAACCATTTTCTGTCTATGCCCCAAGACTCTGGAACCTCCTCTCCATCAACATTCGACTCACCCCCTTGCTTCTACAGTTCAGGGTGGAGCTCAAGACCCTCCGTTTCAAGGAATGGCTCCCCCCTAACACCAAGGTCAACACACCCTCCAAACCCCACCCAACCTGAGACTGGGTGATCTGATCCCCTCTGTTTCCTGCCTTAGTTGCTTGCAGATTCATGACTGCCGATTTACTTCTTTCCCCTGTTGTTACATCCCCACTCTCTTGTTTCTCTCCTCCATAACCTTGTTCTTCCCTCTCTGATTGTAAAGTGCTCCATTGCTTCCCGAAGATAGGTCTGTGTGCAATTCAAACCCTAACAATAATAATAATAATATAAGAAACACATCTTTGCTTGATGCTGAGTGCACATCACAGCATTAAGGAAGGCAGAAGAAGATGGAGTAACAGATTGGTGATTTTAGTCTTTGGAAGCATGTACCTCCTGGACGTGTAGTAAGCAAGAAGAAAAGTGATCGATGATATAGATGTTATCCATTCTTACCTCAACTTTTGACTGAGGTATAACGATTCCTGTTGGGGAAAAATGCGGTTTACAAAACTTTGTTAATGTACATTGCAATGTTTAGCTCCAATGTAACTGTTCAAAAGCTGAAACACCTGTAAATGAACAGAGTAACATGCACTCCAGCACATAGGGCATCATTATGAGTTGGGTGTTGCGGCTCAAAACAGCGGTACCGCCGCATTACCGCACCACCCAACTATGGTTTTGGCAGTGGGGTGGAGGAAATCCCTCTGCCAGAAAACATACATTTTTGCAGGAATTACTGCTAGTGGTAATTCTGTCGAAATCCCCATGGAGTCCTAAATGAGGACAACACCACCATACCGCCACTGGTAATCCAGCAAGAATTCAGACGGACCAAGTGGTGGTAACGCTAAATCAGTTTGGTGGTATCTCGGCAGATTTGCTGCCAAGATACCACCACACCTATAGTGAGACCCACAGTGTGCATATTTGTGACATCTCTTGGCAAGCTGTGTACATCTCCCCATACTCTTTTGGGACTACACATGTGTCGAATGCATACAGTGGTGCATCTGTCCTCACCTTATCGAAGAGACCATGCATGCATCTGTTAGATGTAGGACAACGCACCGTCTGTGAGTGACTTTTCTTAGAAGTAATTATACTCATTGCACTATGTTGTGGTTAACCTTTTTCAACAAACACCATAAGTGCTTCTCTGCACAATTCACAACAGCACAACGAATTATTGATTACCTGTCTAAGAAGACATCACAATGTCAATAATTCTAGATGCCCGAAGTGAGCTCATACATTCAGCACGTCAGGATCTCCTCTCTGCCAAAGTAGCATTGTTTACACAGTTATGAAGGGGTTCTCAAACATTATATACCTGTGTGGTACTTTGTTGGTAGTTTAGTCACATCCATGATGCCCTCTCTATTTTTTTGAGTGCTTTAAAGCAGTAATGCTTGTATAATCTTAACCATAGCAGGAAGTGACTTTCGTTAAGACAAAACGTATATACTTCTAGAGATAGACAACATGTCAGCACAACAACTCATCAAACTTACAGATTTACAGGGCAATTCATAGAAATTCGCACAAAAAGTGGCGCACGCGGCTGGCGCACAGTGTCCACGTGCGATACACTGCGCCAGCCGTGTGCGAAAAAATCCTTTTCATCGCACAGCGAATTCATGGATTTTAGCCTCCGAAACCAGCCGTGGTGCAGAGTGGCGCAGCGACCCTGCAGCAGCGCCAGTTACGCCGCCAAGAACGCCCTCGCGCAAGGAAAAGCCTTCAAAATTCCCAAATCATCGCAAAGGGCTGCGCTAACCCTGGACCAGTTCACAGGGCTGCCAAACAGCAAACGCCAAGCGGGGAACATGTATTTCAGTGGTTCTCGGGAAGTTTCACACGCGATTGTCCTGGGTACGTGTACATCAGGGGTGCGTGGGAAGTAACACACGCGATTCCATCAGGGCACGTGTATTCCAGCGGTGCGCGGGAAGTATCACACGCAAAAACAGCAGGGTACGTGCATTTCAGGGGTGCGCGGGAAGAATCACACGCAATTCCATCAGGGTACGTGTATTGCAGGGGTGCGCGGGAAGTATCACACGCAAAAGCAGCAGGGTACGTGTATTCCAGAGGTGCGCGGGAAGTATCACATGCAAAAGCAGCAGGGTACGTGTATTTCAAGGGTGCGCAGGAAGTATTACACACGTTTCCATCATGGTACGTGTATTCCAGGGGTGCGCGGGGAGCACCACACGTGAATTGCACGTGTGGGTCCTCCCAGGTGTACCCTCTACACCCTCCACGGCCCCTGCAGGTGGCCCACACCACAGGGGCCTACCCTGCACATGTCCCGCAGGCAGCCCATCCACCATGCCCATGCCCATGCCCCCCAGCCAACCCACATGTCACCTTGAACTACTGCCCCCCAACGCATGTCCCCCTGCACCCCCAGCATCCAGGGGCACCCTCCACCAGGCCCCCACTCATGTCCAACTCATGTCTCCCAGCACCCCCACCCCCAGCAGTGCAGGGCACCCTCCACCAGGCCCCCACACATGTCTCCCAGCACCCCCACCCCCAGCATCCAGGGGCACCCTCCACCAGGCCCCCACTCATGTCTCCCAGCACCCCCACCCCCCAGCAGTGCAGGGCACCCTCCACCAGGCCCCCACACATGTCTCCCAGCACCCCCACCCCCAGCAGTGCAGGGCACCCTCCACCAGGCCCCCACTCATGTCCAACTCATGTCTCCCACCACCACCACCCCCCAGCAGTGCAGGTCACCCTCCACCAGGCCCCCACACATGTCTCCCAGCACCCCCACCCCCCAGCAGTGCAGGGCACCCTCCACCAGGCCCCCACTCATGTCCAACTCATGTCTCCCACCACCCCCACCCCCCAGCAGTGCAGGGCACCCTCCACCAGGCCCCCACACATGTCTCCCTGCACCCCCAGCATCCAGGGGCACCCTCCACCAGGCCCCTACTCATGTCCAACTCATGTCCCCCTGCACCCCCACCCCCCAGCAGTGCAGGGCACCCTCCACCAGGCCCCCACTCATGTCCAACTCATGTGTCCCACCACCCCCACCCCCCAGCAGTGCAGGGCACCCTTCAGCAGGCCCCCACACATGTCTCCCAGCACCCCCACCCCCAACAGTGCAGGGCACCCTCCACCAGGCCCCCACTCATGTCCAACTCATGTCTCCCACCAGCCCCACCCCCCAGCATCCAGGGGCACCCTCCACCAGGCCCCCATTCATGGCCAACTCATGTCCCCCTGCACCCCACCCCCCAGCATCCAGGGGCACCCTCCACCAGGCCCCCACTCATGTCCAACTCATGTCTCCCAGAAACCCCACCCCCCAGCAGTGCAGGGCACCCTCCACCAGGCCCCCACACATGTCCCCCTGCACCCCCACCCCCCAGCATCCAGGGGCACCCTCCACCAGGCCCCCACTCATGTCTCCCATCACCCCCACCCCCCAGCATCCAGGGGCACCCTCCACCAGGCCCCCACCCATGTCTACCATCACCCCCACCCCCCAGCAGTGCAGGGCACCCTCCACCAGGCCCCCACTCATGTCCCCCAGCCAACATGTCATCACAATCTAGATCCCTGGCCCTTATGGTCAGCCTCCAAATGCCAAACACACACCCGAGTATTGCATCCACCCACTTAGAAATGGCAATAACATGATAGAACCCCAATTGCAAGTTTGGAAATGAACACATGTACCTCACATACACCCAATGGGTGTCAATGAATGTCAAAACCCATATCATGATATGCATGAAACCAATGAGATGATACTACACATTGAAATGAAATCCAACAGTCAACTATATACAGATAAACAATCCAGGGTCCATGATCCCAACAGAAGAAATGAAACATATCTAATAACATTACCTAAAAAAAAAACGATATACAAAAATGTGGCCCATTGTCCAAAAGGTCCAAAAAAATGCAAAACCAAAGGAAACCTAACACTAACTACAGAACTATTTACAAGGGCAGCGGGCTAGTCCGACGGCTCACTTCGGGATGTTCCGGGCCAGGGCATCATCAAACTCCTGCTCAATGTCCCGGAGGCTGTCCTCCTCCATGGCCCGAGGGTCCGCAGGGCCGTCGACATGTTCACCCCCAACTCCCTGCGGATTGCCTCGAGGCACTCGGCCCGCCTCAGGGCCCTCCGCATGGAGTTCTCCACCCTGACCATCGTGAGCCGTGCCTCTTCCGCCCGCTGCCGCTCCGCATCTAGGGCATGGCCCAACCGCTGCCACACGGAAGACACTTCCTGTCCTGGGTCCTCCTGCCCACCGGCCGATGCCTGCCCCTCCGATGTCGAAGGCCCCGAGCCATCATGGCTCCCACCACGTTGCTGCTGCTGCTGTGCCTCTGTCCGTGCACTGCCTCCTGCTGCCTGCACATCCTCCGATGGCTGGGGTGCAGTCGTTGATGTGGCCACCCCTGCTGAACGTCCGACTCCCGACTGTGGCAGGGATGCCTCCTCCACCAGCCTGGCCGCACCGTCAGAGGCAGCTCCACAGGGCACCCAGTTGACTAATGGGTGGGAAGATGGCACGGAGGACGACTGGCGCATAGGGGGTTCAGTTGAGGAGGGGGTCTGAGCAAGCCCCATCAAACGGAGGAATCCGGCCTGGGTGACCTGTCCCAGTAGGCCGACGCGGTCAACGAGCCATTCGAGATGACGTGCAGTCTCCTCATGAAAAGACTGCAGGTCACCTCGCATGGCCCGTTGACGCAACGCCACACCAGTCAGGACAGGCTCAACCCGGACCCGGATAGCCACGTCCGCAGGCAGAGGAAGGCCAGTTGTCGGGAGCTCATCCCCTGCCTGAAAACGGGTCTGGACGTAGGCATCCCTGCTGGTGCAAGATGATGCAGTGACAGGATCAGGGACAGGATTGCACACAGGCGGCGACCTGTGCTGCCTCCTGTCCCTGGTCCTGCACTGCACCACTAGCACCAGTGGAATAGCCCACCTCCAGACCCCGTCTCTGTTGCTTGCACGGCCTCCTCCTCCACCAAACCCCCCACCAACCTGGATGACTCCATGCCATCTACCCCCATTGGGCCCTGTGGGGTCCAAGCTGCCCCTTCTGCTGCCGAGGAGTCCAACTCCGACCTCCGCCTCTTGGACCTCCCCCCGGCAGCTGCGGCCTGGGACGCGGCACCGGACTCCTCACTACCTGACGAGATCACAACCTGGGAGGGGAGCCGGGCCTTGCGTCTCTGGCTGGCGGTGCGATCCCCGCCGCTGTGCTCCACAGCACCTTCTCCGCCCTCTTCATCAGTTGACGCTGCAGACAGGGAGAAATAAACACACAGGCATCAGGGCACTGTACAATGGACACATACACACATGACAGTTGCACATGAGTGGCATTGGCAAACCTCAGACATGGCATCACAATCGGCAACACACATGTCATTTCAACTTGCACACATGAGCCATACCACAGCCATATCGCAACTGCCAGCACCATCCATACACATACAACAGCATGAGCAGGCAAAGGTGAGCCAGACATCACATGCAACACAGGGAGTGCACTACAAATGCACGCACACCACCACACTTGCATGCATGTGTACACCTCAGCCAACTGTCGCAGTGTTCAGATGGGCATCCATGTCACATCTGCCAATCAGGCTTCCACATCCTGCTGTCACATGCATCCATGTTGCATCACTGGTGCACCCTTGTCAAATACACACACATGCACATGTACACAGTTCTGATACATGCAGCTGAAAACAACATACATGCGTGACATCACGAACATACCTACTTACATACACATTCATCCAAACATGTGTGCCCACACAACTGCATTTGGCATGCAAGCCTACACACACAAGCACCATCCATGTCTCACACATGACAGCCCTCGCATGGTTTCGCCTCACGGCCCTGTACACCCCCACCCATACTCGGCCCCATACAAACAGATGTGCAACCTGCACACTACTGGCACATCACCACACGCACAGCCTACAATCATGATGCATGTACACTTACCGCTCGACTCCAGACGGGTCTGCCTCTCAAGGACCTGGACGTGGAGCGCTGGGGATATGCGTTCCAGGACCCTCATCTGATCTTCCGACAAGTGGCCCCAGCACCCCTGAGCATCCGCTGCCTTCAAGAGGCGCCAGGCCTTGTTGAGGGTCCTGGACCTGAAGTCCTCCCAGCGCTTCTTGACATGTTGGAAGTCGCGGACTGCCACCCCCTCCGCGTTGATGGCAGTCACGATGTCCGTCCAGATCCGAGTCCGTCCTTCCTTGTCGGTGCGCACACTTCCGAAGAGGGCATCATACTGCCCCAGGACTTGCTCCACCAGGACACCAACTTCGGTGGCAGTGAAGCTGGTGCCCCTCTGCCTCTCTGGCCGGGGGTTGTGATTGGTGCCAGATGTTGCAGTGCCCGACATGACAACCCCAGAGGCAGGAGTGGGTGGGCAACTGGGTCCTGGGGCTGGGCTGTGGAGCGATGGAATCCCAGTCGGGAGTCTTCGGTTCCAGCAGGGGTGGTCACAGCAACAGCACCCCTGGCTGATGTGCAGGCAGCAAATGGCAGGGCACGTGGGCAGCAGGCAGCCAGGCAGCAGCAGATGGCAGGTGGGAGCGTGCTCGGGGCTCTGGGGGGCAGTAAATCGGCTTTCTGGGCTTGAGCGTAGTCTTCCGTGTGCTTACGCGTGGCCAGCTTGATTCGGAGTGATTTGGCACGTGAAAATCCTGCACGTCTAAGTGTAATTCGAGGAAAGGCACGCATACGCGATTTCATTGGCCCAAAGGCCCCCATGCGCATCTATGACGTCACGCGCATGGCTGTAGAGAATGGCGCGTGTAAAAAAAAAGATACACGTCCGAGTGTCAAAGTGTGTAATTGGTGTAAATGGCCTCATCGCGTATGCACGTCTGTGACGTGTGTATAAAAGGTACATGTATGCCATTTCCTTGTACATGCTTTTCGTGGAGAGCGAGTGGGTAAAATCTGTACATCTTGTCCGTTCACTCGCGATTTACTTCACAGCGTTTCAAGTTCGTACTCCCTGTTACCTCTGACAGCTTTTTCTCTTTTCCTCTTTTTCCTGGGCCTGTTTCCTCAAACAGCGTTCCCTTCTACTGTTGTCCTGTCTCCTCAGACAGCGTACAATTCTTCTTTTGGCGGGGGTGTTGCCAACGCGCACACGCGCATATTTTTCACGCTTTTGTTCCTGGCAGACGGTGAGTCGCGCACGTATTTAACATCTGTGCTTGCCCCGTGTGTCGCATACCTCTTCAGAGGTCATTCTAGGCTGCGTGTGACACGCATACATTCATTCTTGTGTTTCTGGGTGCCACAGCGTAGTGCAGGTTTATTTTTCCACACACGTGGTCTAGGAGGGGTTGCATGCACCTTACTTCCCTTTTTTGGGGTGCCTGTGCCTTGCGTGACCCGTCATCTTTCCCCAGGGGTGACATACAGCCTTGCTAGAGCACTAGGGTAGGATTACCATCTGGTACCCAAGCCCTTTGACCCCCAATTGCCCAGGACAATAGTTCACAGTGACTCCCATACGCACAATAACATCAGTGCCATGGCTGGGAGGCGAACAAGCCGTAAGGGTGACAAAGGTGGCCGAGCCCCAAGTGGTGGCCGTGGTAGATCCGGTAGGGGACGTGGCCGTGACTTGCAGGGTGCCCCTAGCCCCCCATGTGTGGAGGAGCAGTCAGGGACACACATGCCCCCCCCTGGTTGAGGGTAACGTGACTGACACCATCCATGCTCAGCCCTTGTTGGACCAGCCCACTGTGGAACCAGACCTGGCACAGGGTGACTCCATGGCTGACTTCCAGGTCAGCAGGTCTAGGCCACGTGCGCCGGTGCACGTTGGTGTCATCAGGCCACGTGGATCAGGGCAGCTAGGTCATCTGCTGCCCCACGTAGGCAGGCTGAGGAGGCTGCAGGGGCAGCTGCAGCTCCATCCCCCCCCCACCTCTCACACACCCAGCCAAGACCTTGTCGGTCCAAGTCCATCCTGCTGACATTCCCCCTGACACCATCACACTTGAGCTAATGCCTGCACCAACTCCCATGCTGAGTGTGCAATCCCACACTCCTAGTACAGAGTCCACCGGGGCTCCTGCCCCTAGTTTCCAGAGCGGTATAGGACACTCAGGATCCCCACCACCTCCCAAGCGGAAGAGGAAGAGTGCTCGTCCAGTAGAGGCTGATTCCCCAGACACGGCTACACAGTCCGGCCCGTCAAGGAAGCCCAGCTTCAATGAGGCCGAACTGAATGCACTTGTAGAGTATGTGTCCGCACATGACCGCGAAATGGTGATTGTTGCAGGATCCAAGACCACACCTGCACAATGTCTGGCACACTGGCAGGCCATCGTGGACATCATAAGTGCCCTTGGAATCCTGAGGCACACAGCTAATGAATGCTACAAGCGCTGGAATGACCTGAAGCGCAGGGCAAAGAATAAGCTGGCCTCAAGTCATGCCGCTACTCTAGTGACTGGAGGTGGGTCTCCAGCAGAGGACATAGAACTCACTCCAAATGAGCATGTTGCTGGGACCTACGTCACGGAGGAACAGATCCAAGGCGTGGGAGAACTGGCAGATTACGAGGCATTGTCCGGTGAGTGCACATGCATGTGTGTGTCATCCATGTGCATGGTGTGTGTGTGAGGGCTTCTGTTTGGGTGCCAGGTGTGGGTGTGTGTGCCTGAGTGGTTTGGGTCACCCATGTGCCTCATCCAATACATTCTGCGCACCAGAATTTGGGTATAGCAGTATCCCTTCTGCCAACATTAGACATCTAGCCCAACACCACGCCAGTTGCCCTTGAAGTGTCATCTTGCCACAACATTGTTGCTTATTTTCCTCTGTTTATTCAGGCAGATTGTTTGCATACCACCACGTTTACTAGGCATTTCTCAGTCCTATTGTCACATGTCTGACATGGCTATGGTACAGTGGACTGGCTTTGTTTCCTGGATATGATTTGTTTAGACATGTCCCTGTGCTATAGGACCACTTTGGACTGGCAGCTCCAGGTTAAACATTTGAACCATTTCAATGAAAAAATCAATTTCATGAGCAAACTAGACTGAATGAACAATTGGTGCCCTCCTCTCCCTCTTCACTTTATGGCTAGTGTACATGCCATCTGTGTGATGGCATGTGTATTTGACCTGCCAATCACAGGCCAATGTGTGATGCCACTGCTAGGCAGCATGCAGCAAATGTGTTCATCTTCCATCTTGGTGTCATCAATGTGTGCCATCTGCCTCCCCTTCACACGCCTTGACGGTGCATGCATGGGAGGGTTTTAGTCATGTGGGACATGTGTTAATCAAGTACTGTTTCTGTAGCTTCTCAGCCCTAATTGTGTGCCATAGTGCTAATGCCTGTTTCCATTTGTTTTCTTGTATGTCTTTGCAGGGGATGACGCACTTGATACGGCTGGGGTTGTGGAGATGGTGCAGACCCAGGAGGGGTCTCAGGCCCGACTGACCACCAGTGAGGGACGTGGTGTGGTGGTGGGTGAGAACCCACAACTGCTGCAGGTCGTGCTCTCAAGGAGTGTCTCTGGCTGCACCTCCCCCGAGCTGTATTCAGGTGTCGATTCGGATGATGAGACCTATGTGCCGTCGCAGGTGAGTGTTCCTGGGAGGGATTCTGTTCTGTCCGACCCACCTGCACCAGGGTTACCACCCTCAATGGGGATGTCAGTGTTGGCAGGTACGCATTTGGTGGTTACGGATGCAGGGTCACACTCCGCAACATCTGATCCTGTTCCTGGGCCAGCAGATCAGAGGGTGAATGCAGTCCTGCAGCCTCAGGCAGTGCGGGCACAGCAAAGCGCAGTTTGCCTTGCCCCAGACAGGTGTGGTGCCCGCCGACGTGGTGGCTGTACGCCACCTGGCAATACCGCATGGGAGCAATCCATATACGGTATGGCAACCCAACAGGCAGCATCATCAGAGATGATGGCTCAGGCCATGGATAGGGTGGCCACTTCCATTGTCCACCCCGAAAGGCTGATGGAGCGACTACAGCAGGCAACATACTCCATCTGCCAGTCACACAGGGAGGATATGTTGGCGTCCGACAGGGACAGGCGGGCGGCACTGGCGACTCTGCGGGAAGCCATTTCCATAGAGTCCCAGGGCCACAGGGAAGCCCTGAGGGTGGAACTCCTTCACCTCAGGACGACTCTTGTTGAGCTTGAGGCTTCAACAAACAGAAGGACAGAACAGCAGCTGGAGCGTCTCACACGTACGCTCTCAGCTGAGATGCAGGCAACTAGGGCGGAGGTCCGGGCATCCCGTGAGTTGTTGCATGGGGACCTACGCACAATTATCCTCCAGAACGAGACCTTCCACACACGCATGCTTGCTGCCATGGAGGACCAGACTAGGGCTTTGCGTGGGCTGCCTCCCATAGTGCCACCACCTCCTGATGCAGCTGCAGAGGGTGAGGAGAGCGACAGCAGTGATTCTCTCACAATAGGGTAGCCGTGCAGGCCATGAGCCCATGGAGGTGTTTTTTTTTCGCAAGATCCACACAGGTGGGTTTTGGTGTGCACCCTGTCCTCGGACCTCGGACCTCCTGGGTGGCCTCCCCCACACCCTCGGGCCCATTAATGGCCATTTTTGATTTTTTTATTTTTTTTAAAATTTTTATTTTTGGACAGTGTGTTGCCTTGTGTGGCTCCCGTGGGCATACGCTGTATTGTGGCTAGGCACATGCAGGCTTGTCATGAATTTGGTTCAGATGCTTGGGTTTGTGTGACACACACCCCTCCTGCTTCCCGTTTCCATGGGCTTGCAAAGGGTGTGCCCAAGTGACATTGACGTACATGGTGACGTTGGACTCCCATTTGATGTGTGGGCAGTCTGTAGTCAATACTGTGTATACATTCATAGTGCATATTGTTGTTGTATTGTACACTGCATGGTGTATTGATATGTGCCTCTGCATCCATCTCATCCTCCTAATTTGCAGGTCCATTTCTTATGTCTTCACAAGGCGGTCCACCTTGGAACTGGAGTCCATGTTGTAAGCAGTGCACCTACACTCTTGCGTGGCGCTAACACTGTATAATTGGAAGTGTTCGAAGTGCTGGCATTATCAGGTAGTGAGGCTACCAATTTTTTAAGTCTGTAATGTAATGTTTAAGGTAGGTTGGAGGTTGTGTAGGTGATTGGTATTCTTGGTAAGTATTTGGTAATGTGTGTTGTAGGTCCTGCATTACTGTGACCATTTCATGTGTGGCGAGTTTCCATTAGGGACACTGTAGTTGGTGACACTTGGGGCATGTTGTGGGGATTAATTTGTTTGCTCTCACATTGCATGACATGCCATGGTGTGTTGTGTGGCCGTGCCGGGGAGGGGTTGGGAGACATGGCACTGTTCTCATGTAGTATTTTGCAAGTGGGTATTCATTTCTGCAGCATGGAAGTGTGTCTTTTGATGACACTGCATTGGTGGTGTTTGTGTAGGTAGGGATGCACACATTCTGACACTTCCACATGAACAATCGCAGGCTGCTATGGTTCTGACAGTTGACTGTCCCTTTGTTCGTCATAATTGTCAGGTTGAGTCATCATTGCTTATCAGGTGGTATGTACCAGGGCTGTGTGCACTCCACAGGGGTGTGATTTCTATTTTAAGTAATTAGCCACCAGCTGCGTACGGGCTGCCTCACCCCGTGCCGTTTCCCCTCCCATGCGCAGTGGGCGTGCATGTGGTTGGGGATGTGGGGGCACCACCATGTCCACAGCCAGGCCCCGGCGTGTTGCAACATTGTGCAGGACACATGTTGCCACTATGATACTGCCCACTACTGGGTGCGCATATAACAGCTGCCCGCCAGAACGGTCAAGGGAGCGAAAGCGTGACTTGAGCACTCCGAATGTGCGCTCCACTATGCCCCGGGTTGCAATATGGGCTGTGTTGTATCTTACCTCGGGAGGCGTGATGGGGTTCTGAATTGGCGTCATCATGTGGGTGCTCAGAGGGTAGGCACTGTCCCCTGGTGAGGAGGTGATGGGTATCATTAGTGGGGTAGTGACATAACTCTGCATCTGACATGCATGCATGTGCAGTGGCATTCATACTCACCAAGCAGCCATGTATCGCCATGCCGCCCAGCTTCTACAGTCCCGGCTTAGGGTAGACATTCAGTAAATGAAGCTGTCGTGGGTGGACCCTGGATAGTTGGCATATACTGAGGTGATAATTCCCTTGGCATTACATACTACCTGCATGTTGATGGAATGCCAGTGCTTGCGGTTCCTATAGATGTGCTCAGATACCCTGGGGGGACGTAGTGCCACATGGGTGCAGTCAATGGCACCTAGCACTTTGGGGAATTGTGCCACACCGTAGAAATCCAGGGTGGCAGCCTGCCTTTCTGCAGGTGTCCTGGGCAGGTATATGTGCCTGCGGACTGATGGGCGTGCAGTGATGATGTTCAAGACCTGGTGTAGGCAGCGTGACTGCGTGGCCTGTGACACACCACCCACTATGGCACTTGTCCGCTGAAATGATCCATGGCCAAGAAGTGCAGTACATTAATGACCTTATGCAGGGGGCTGAGTGCTTGGGAGCACAGGGTGGGTGATGTGAGGTCATCCTCCCACTCACTGACCAGGTCCAGTATTATGTGTGGTGGAAACCTGTACCTCCCATACACATGGTCATCAGGCATCCCAAAAAGGCTGGTTCTGGGAGTGAAAATTCGGGCCCTCACTATCCTCCTCCTCCTCCTTTGGTAACCAACGGCCACTGCTGCTAGGAACGGTATATTCATCCTGGCGTCTGAGCTTGTTTGTTGCTTGCGCGCACTTTTATGCTGCGCGGGTCAACTTACGCCTGCTTCATGCTGGCGTACGTGTTTCAGGATTGGACCATTTATTTTTTGGCGCGTTGTAGGCGACCGTGTGAATCTTCCTGCCCACCCCTGGAATACATGTACCCCACTCTCACAGGCCCAGTTGTGTGTGGAACTTCACGCGCAAACCGAAATGCACGTACCTTGAAAAACTTGCGTGTGAAACTTCACACGCACCCCGAAATACACGTACCCAGGGCAATCGTGTGTGGAACTTCCTACACGTAGCCTGCTGGTATCGCGTGTGGAAGTTCACGCGGACCCATAATACACGTACCCTGATGGTATCGCATGTGAGACTACCCGCGCACCCCTGGAATACACGTACCCAGGCAAATCGCATGGCTGGGGGGTGGAGGTGCTGGGAGACAGGAGTGAGGGCCTGGTGGAGGGTGCCCCTGACTGGTGGGGGGTGGGGGTGCAGGGGGAGATGAGTGGGGGCCTGGTGGAGGGAGCCCTGCACTGCTGGGGGGTGGGGGTGATGGGAGACATGAGTTGGACATGAGTGGGGGCCTGGTGGAGGGTGCCCTGCACTGCTGGGGGGTGGGGGTGCAGGGGGACATGAGTGGGGGCCTGGTGGAGGGTGCCCCTGACTTGTGGGGGGTGGGGGTGCAGGGAGACATGAGTGGGGGCCTGGTGGAGGGTGCCCTGCACTGCTGGGGGATGGGGGTGATGGGAGACATGAGTTGGACATGAGTGGGGGCCTGGTGGAGGGTTCCCTGCACTGCTGGGGGGTGGGGGTGCAGGGGGACATGAGTGGGGCCTGGTGGAGGGTGCTGCTGACTGGTGGGGGTGGGGGTGCAGGGAGACATGAGTGGGGGCCTGGTGGAGGGTGCCCTGCACTGCTGGGGGGTGGGGGTGATGGGAGACATGAGTTGGACATTAGTGGGGGCCTGGTGGAGAGTGCCCTGCACTGCTGGGGGTTGGGGGTGATGGGAGACATGAGTGGGGGCCTGGTGGAGGGTGCCCTGCACTGCTGGGGGGTGGGGGTGATGGGAGACATGAGTGGGGGTCTGGTGGAGGGTGCCCCTGGATGCTGGGGGGTGGGGTGCAGGTGGACATGAGTGGGGGCCTGGTGGAGGGTGCCCTGCACTGATGGGGGGTGGGGGTGCAGGGAGACATGCGTGGGGGCCTGGTGGAGGGTGCCCTGCACTGCTGGGGGGTGGGGATGATGGGAGACATGAGTTGGACATGAGTGGGGGCCTGGTGGAGGGTGCCCAGCACTGCTGTGGGGTGGGGGTAATGGGAGACATGAGTTGGACATGAGTGGGGGCCAGGTGCAGGGTGCCCTTCACTGCTGGGGGGTGGGGGTGCAGGGGGACATGAGTGGGGGCCTGTTGGAGGTTGCTCCTGGATGTTGGTGGGTGGGGGTGCAGGGGGACATGAGTGGGGGCCTGGTGGAGGGTGCCCCTGGATTCTGGTGGGTGGGGGTGATGGGAGACATGAGTTGGACATGAGTGGGGGCCTGGTGGAGGGTGCCCCTGGATGCTGGTGGGTGGGGGTGCAGGGGGACATGAGTGGGGGCCTAGTGGAGGGTGCCCTGCACTGCTGGGGGGTGGGGGTGATGGGAGACATGAGTTGGACATGAGTGGGCGCCTGGTGGAGGGTGCCCCTGGATGCTGGGGGATGAGGGTGATGGGAGACATGAGTTGGACATGAGTGGGGGCCTGGTGGAGGGTGCCCTGCACTGCCTGGGGGGTGGGGGTGATGGGAGACATGAGTGGGGGCCTGGTGGAGGGTGCCCTGCACTGCTGGGGGGTGGGGGTGCAGGGGGACATGAGTGGGGGCCTGGTGGAGGGTGCCCCTGGATGCTGGTGCGTGGGGGTGCAGGGGGACATGAGTGGGGGCCTGGTGGAGGGTGCCCTGCACTGCTGGGGGTTGGGGGTGATGGGAGACATGAGTTGGACAAGAGTGGGGGCCTGGTGGAGGGTGCCCCTGGATGCTGGGGGGTGGGGGTGATCGGAGATATGAGTTGGACATGAGTGGGGGCCTGGTGGAGGGTGCCCTGCACTGCTGGGGAGTGGGGGTGATGGGTGACATGAGTGGGGGCCTGGTGGAGGGTGCCCTGCACTGCTGGGGGGTGGGGGTGCAGGGGGACATGAGTGGGGCATGGTGGATGGTGCCCCTGACTAGTGGGGGTGGGGGTGCAGGGAGACATGAGTGGGGGCCTGGTGGAGGGTGCCTTGCACTGCTGGGGGTGGGGGTGATGGGAGACATGAGTTGGACATGAGTGGGGGCCTGGTGGAGGGTGTCCTGCACTGCTGGGGGGTGGGGGTGATGGGAGACATGAGTGGGGGCCTGGTGGAGGGTGCCCCTGGATGCTGGGGGGTGGGGGTGCAGGGGGACATGAGTGGGGGCCTGGTGGAGGGTGCCCTGCACTGCTGGGGGTTTGGGTGATGGGAGACATGAGTTGGACATGAGTGGGGGCCTGGTGGAGGGTGCCCTGTACTGCTGGGGGGTGGAGGTGATGGGAGACATGAGTTGGACATGAGTGGGGGCCTGGTGGAGGGTGCCCTGCACTGCTGGGGGGTGGGGATGCAGGGGGACATGAGTGGGGGCCTGGTGGAGTGTGCCCCTGGATGCTGGTGGGTGGGGGTGATGGGAGACATGAGTTGGACATGAGTGGGGGCCTGGTGGAGGGTGCCCAGCACTGCTGGGGGGTGGGGGTGATGGGAGACATGAGTTGGACATGAGTGGGGGCCTGGTGCAGGGTGCCCTTCACTGCTGGGGGGTGGGGGTGCAGGGGGACATGAGTGGGGGCCTGTTGGAGGTTGCTCCTGGATGTTGGTGGGTGGGGGTGCAGGGGGACATGAGTGGGGGCCTGGTGGAGGGTGCCCCTGGATTCTGGTGGGTGGGGGTGATGGGGGACATGAGTTGGACATGAGTGGGGGCCTGGTGGAGGGTGCCCCTGGATGCTGGTGGGTGGGGGTGCAGGGGGACATGAGTGGGGGCCTAGTGGAGGGTGCCCTGCACTGCTGGGGGGTGGGGGTGATGGGAGACATGAGTTGGACATGAGTGGGCGCCTGGTGGAGGGTGCCCCTGGATGCTGGGGGATGGGGGTGATGGGAGACATGAGTTGGACATGAGTGGGGGCCTGGTGGAGGGTGCCCTGCACTGCCTGGGGGGTGGGGGTGATGGGAGACATGAGTGGGGGCCTGGTGGAGGGTGCCCTGCACTGCTGGGGGGTGGGGGTGCAGGGGGACATGAGTGGGGGCCTGGTGGAGGGTGCCCCTGGATGCTGGTGGGTGGGGGTGCAGGGGGACATGAGTGGGGGCCTGGTGGAGGGTGCCCTGCACTGCTGGGGGTTGGGGGTGATGGGAGACATGAGTTGGACAAGAGTGGGGGCCTGGTGGAGGGTGCCCCTGGATGCTGGGGGGTGGGGGTGATCGGAGATATGAGTTGGACATGAGTGGGGGCCTGGTGGAGGGTGCCCTGCACTGCTGGGGAGTGGGGGTGATGGGTGACATGAGTGGGGGCCTGGTGGAGGGTGCCCTGCACTGCTGGGTGTGGGGGTGCAGGGGGACATGAGTGGGGCATGGTGGAGGGTGCCCCTGACTAGTGGGGGTGGGGGTGCAGGGAGACATGAGTGGGGGCCTGGTGGAGGGTGCCCTGCACTGCTGGGGGTGGGGGTGATGGGAGACATGAGTTGGACATGAGTGGGGGCCTGGTGGAGGGTGTCCTGCACTGCTGGGGGGTGGGGGTGATGGGAGACATGAGTGGGGGCCTGGTGGAGGGTGCCCCTGGATGCTGGGGGGTGGGGGTGCAGGGGGACATGAGTGGGGGCCTGGTGGAGGGTGCCCTGCACTGCTGGGGGTGGGGGTGATGGGAGACATGAGTTGGACATGAGTGGGGGCCTGGTGGAGGGTGCCCTGTACTGCTGGGGGGTGGAGGTGATGGGAGACATGAGTTGGACATGAGTGGGGGCCTGGTGGAGGGTGCCCTGCACTGCTGGGGGGTGGGGATGCAGGGCGACATGAGTGGGGGCCTGGTGGAGTGTGCCCCTGGATGCTGGTGGGTGGGGGTGCAGGGGGACATGAGTGGGGGCCTGGTGGAGGGTGCCCCTGGATGCTGCGGGGTGGGGGTGATCGGAGACATGAGTTGGACATGAGTGGGGGCCTGTTGGAGGGTGCCCTGCACTGCTGGGGAGTGGGGGTGATGGGAGACATGAGTGGGGGCATGGTGGAGGGTGCCCCTGACTGGTGGGGGTGGGGGTGCAGGGAGACATGAGTGGGGGCCTGGTGGAGGGTGCCCTGCACTGCTGGGGGTGGGGGTGATGGGAGACATGAGTGGGGGCCTGGTGGAGGGTGCCCCTGGATGCTGGTGGGTGGGGGTCCAGGGGGACATGAGTGGGGGCCTGGTGGAGGGTGCCCCTGACTGGTGGGGGGTGGGGGTGCTGGGAGACATGAGTGGGGGGCTGGTGGAGGGTGCCCCTGGATGCTGGGGAGTGGGGGTGCAGGGGGACATGAGTGGGGGCCTGGTGGAGGGTGCCCTGCACTGCTGGGGGTGGGGGTGCTGGGAGACATGAGTGGGGGGCTGGTGGAGGGTGCCCCTGGATGCTGGGGGGTGGGGTGCAGGGGGACATGAGTGGGGGCCTGGTGGAGGGTGCCCTGCACTGCTGGGGGGTGGGGGTGATGGGAGACATGAGTGGGGGCCTGGTGGAGGGTGCCCCTGGATGCTGGGGGGTGGGGGTGCAGGGGGACATGAGTGGGGGCCTGGTGGAGGGTGCCCTGCACTGCTGGGGGTGGGGGTGATGGGAGACATGAGTTGGACATGAGTGGCGGCCTGGTGGAGGGTGCCCTGCACTGCTGGGGGGTGGGGATGCAGCGGGACATGAGTGGGGGCCTGGTGGAGTGTGCCCCTGGATGCTGGTGGGTGGGGGTGATGGGAGACATGAGTTGGACATGAGTGGGGGCCTGGTGGAGGGTGCCCCTGGATGCTGGTGGGTGGGGGTGCAGGGGGACATGAGTGGGGGCCTGGTGGAGGGTGTCCTGCACTGCTGGGGGGTGGGGTTGATGGGAGACATGAGTTGGACAAGAGTGGGGGCCTGGTGGAGGGTGCCCCTGGATGCTGGGGGGTGGGGGTGATCGGAGACATGAGTTGGACATGAGTGAGGGCCTGTTGGAGGGTGCCCTGCACTGCTGGGGAGTGGGGGTGATGGGAGACATGAGTGGGGGCCTGGTGGAGGGTGCCCTGCACTGCTGGGGGGTGGGGGTGCAGGGGGACATGAGTGGGGGCATGGTGGAGGGTGCCCCTGACTGGTGGGGGTGGGGGTGCAGGGAGACATGAGTGGGGGCCTGGTGGAGGGAGCCCTGCACTGCTGGGGGGTGGGGGTGATGGGAGACATGAGTGGGGGCCTGGTGGAGGGTGCCCCTGGATGCTGGTGGGTGGGGGTGCAGGGGGACATGAGTGGGGGCCTGGTGGAGTGTGCCCCTGACTGGTGCGGGGTGTGGGTGCTGGGAGACATGAGTGGGGGGCTGGTGGAGGGTGCCCCTGGATGCTGGGGGGTGGGGGTGCAGGGGGACATGAGTGGGGGCCTGGTGGAGGGTGCCCTGCACTGCTGGGGGTGGGGGTGATGGGAGACATGAGTTGGACATGAGTGGGGGCCTGGTGGAGGGTGCCCTGCACTGCTGGGGGGTGGGGGTGATGGGAGACATGAGTGGGGGCCTGGTGGAGGGTGCCCCTGGATGCTGGGGGGTGGGGGTGCAGGGGCACATGAGTGGGGGCCTGGTGGAGGGTGCCCTGCACTGCTGGGGGTGGGGGTGATGGGAGACATGAGTTGGACATGAGTGGGGGTCTGGTGGAGGGTGCCCTGCACTGCTGGGGGGTGGGGATGCAGGGGGACATGAGTGGGGGCCTGGTGGAGTGTGCCCCTGGATGCTGGTGGGTGGGGGTGATGGGAGACATGCGTTGGACATGAGTGGGGGCCTGATGGAGGGTGCCCCGGATGCTGGGGGGTGGGGGTGCTGGGAGACATGAGTGGGGGCCTGGTGGAGGGTGCCCCTGACTGGTGGGGGGTGGGGGTGCTGGGAGACATGAGTGGGGGGCTGGTGGAGGGTGCCCCTGACTGGTGGGGGTGGGATGCAGGGAGACATGAGTGGGGGCCTGGTGGAGGGTGCCCCACAGTGCTGGGGGTGGGGGTGCTGGGAGACATGTGTTGGTGATCAGTAGTGCAAGGTGACATGTGGGTTGGCTGGGGGGCATGGCCATGGTGGATGGGTTGCCTGTGGGACATGAGCAGGGGGGCAGGGTAGTCCCCTGTGGTGTGGGCTGCTTGCAGGGGCCATGGAGGGTGTAGAGGGAACACCTGGGAGGACCCACATGGCCAAATCACGTGTAGCATTCCCCGGCACCACCGAAATACACGTACCCTGCTGAAATCGCGTGTGAATCTTCCCACGCACCTCGGAATACACGTACCCTGCTGAAATCGCGTGTGGGAGTTCCCGAGCACCCCGAAAGTACACGTACCCAGGCCAATCACGTGTGGAACTTCCCACGCATCCCGAAACACACGTACCCAGGCCAATCGTGTGTGGAACTTCCCGCGCATCCCGAAACACATGTATCCAGGCCAATCGCGTGTGGAACTTCCCGCGCACCCCGAAACACACGTACCCAGGCTAATCGCGTGTGGAACTTCCCGTGCACCCCGAAGTACACGTACCCATGCCAATCGCGTGTGGATCTTCCCGCACACCCAGAAACACACACACACGCTATTTTTCACACAGCGGGTGTCCGTGTTTGTCGGTACCCCTTTGCACCTCATATGTCCTAGAGGGCCACTGTATGGACCATTCATCATGGCTGTATATGGGTGCTTTTTGTTAGCGCACATTTTGGCGCACATTTATTTCAGGCGCAGGGACGCTACCACCTGCTTTCTTGTGGCGTACTTGTTTGGCCCTGTGCGTGTCTTTCACCGTGTGCTGGTGTGCCCTATTCGATTCCATGAATACGGGTTGTAGGCGAGCGTGTGGGCGTTCCGCGCACTTGCCTCCTGTACTTCCATCGTGACGCCCATATTTTCATGCATTGTTCCCCATTCCGAGTGTTACGCCCCGTGTTCCGCCTACTTTTGTGATGTGCGCCGTGCTATGTGAGATTTCGTAGTGGCCGTGGCGCACGCTTTTGGATGACCTGTGCGCCGGCGTGCACAGCACACTTTTTCAGCGCACATCCAATGTTTTTCTCGCGCACAGACTTCCATGAATCAATGTGCGCTGGTTTCCCTGCGATTTTCGCAGTTGCACTGCGATTTTCGCTCTTTTACTGCGATTCGCACATTTTGGCACCTCTGCGCGGGAATTTTCGGCGCACATTAATTCCATGAATCGGCAGCTTAAGCACCATGGCATGTTTTGATCCTCTTCGAGATGCTGCCTGGAGAAATGGAGTTGGAAGAAATGATAGAGCCTTGAAACACTACACATAGATTTTTTTTATTTTTTATTTTTTTATAAAAACCCTGAGTTCTAGAGACGCACAATCACAGAAGAGAACAAACTACGTAGTGTGAGGCCCTGTTCACACACACGATCAACATGCATGCAGTTATTCCGTCGCGCGTTGTAGTTATGCATTTATTTGTATATATTGGAACTTATAAGGCGTTTTCACCATGCACTATACAAACAATAGTAAATAACTGTACACATAATTGAAAAAGCAATAGGTTAAATCAGCAGCCGAGAAGAAATTCCTGTTACCATAATGAATGGCTTTTCAAGCAGGTACCAAACAAGTGAAGAGAAGAGAAGGTGCGCCCAGGGCGAGGAGGAGAAGTCCAGAGTTTAAGGGCTAGCAAAGAGAATGAGCAGAAACGAGAGTGGGCACACAAATGTTTGGGAACTGAGAGTAGTCATAAGGATTCAGAGTGAAGAGAGTGGGGAGGAGAATATAAAGAAATGAGGGCTGAGAGGTGGGGGTGCAAGGCCATGCTGACATTGAACACAATACAGCGAAATTGATGAAGGATTTGAGAGTGAAAAGAAAGGGGAGAGTGTGAGGCAAGAGAATCGGAAACTGAAGCACGAGGCTCTAGAGGGAACATACGTTGTAATGAAGCTTTATATAAAGAACGCAGAGGAGCAAGATGGGAGGCAGGAAGCCCAATGAGAAGGGCAGCTCAGTAGTCAAGGCGAGAAAAGATGAGAGAAGTGATGAGGATTATAGCAACGTGAAAGGAAAGAAAGTCACGAGAGCCTAGCGATTATTATAAAGAGATGTGTTGGAAATAGATGTGGAAAGAGAGAGGGAGGAATTAAATGTAACACCCTGAGTCCAGGCAGAAGGAAAAAAGGACGGGCAAAGAGAATATGGCAGGAGGAGGGGAGGAAGAAGTAAAAGAGGCAGGAAAGAAGAGGGCTTCCATTTTAGTCGGATTAAGATGGCAATTTCTACATCCGAGTTTGGACAGCTGAGAGGAAGGCGCGAGACAGTGGGGTGGATTGAAGAGAATCATGAAAAAAGAGACGGACAGGAAGATTTGAGAATCATCAGCATAAAAGTGGCCAGGGAAATTGAAGGAAGAAACAATCAGAGATAAAGGAATACTATAAAGGAAAAGAGGAGTGCGCCAAAGGCAGAGTCGGGGAACACCAAAGTGAAGTAAATGTTCAGAAAAGGTTTGGCCAAAAAAGATAGGAATGGAGGCACAGGAGGACACAACCAGAAAAACATAGAGGTGCCATAGCAGGACTAAGGGTGGGATGTCAACTGTATCAAAAGCTGGCAAAGCTGCCAATAGATCATGAAGGATTAGAAAGGAAGAGTGTTTAAGATGATGGGCAGAAAGTAGAGAGTTAGAGACATGGGAAAGAGAGTTTCTGCCAAATGGGAGGGACGGAAGCCAGGTTGTAGAGGGGGGGCAGAGAGTGGAGATTGGAGAGTTAAGTACAGACAACACATTTCAGCAGTTTAGAAAGACAAGGAAGGAGAGAGACAGACTTGTAATTGGCAGGCGATACAGAATGAAGAGTAGATTTTTTGAGTAGGGCATGACAATAGCATGTTTAAAAGGGAGGGGCAGAGAACAAAGTGAGATAGAAAGGCAGGTAAAATAAGGAATGAGTTTGAGGATAGATAATAGGAATAAAACATGCGAGAGGGGAGCAAGGAGTGAGGAAGTAGGGTGTGGCTGAAGTAGGAATGCTGAGGTGTCAGATTGAGAGAGAGGGTGGAATAAGTGGAGGAGAGGGACAGAAGGAGTCACTGGGAGGCTGAACGTGGGAAGTATTAGTAAATGAGTAGTGTAAGACCATAGAAGGGTGCTCTTTGAATATGACGCCCATGGTGAAAACGTGCAGAAGAGGTGGAAAAGTAGGCAGGATGGTGTGCACACGACTGTGCAACACTGCCAGGCAACAGCAGCGGCATCTGGTGGGTGAGAGCAGGAGCGGAAGCTGCAGTGACAGAGGAAACCGAGAGCAGCTTCACCACTTCTGCATGAATGGCTTAGTGGGGACCAGGAATTCAGAGGGCCGACTGCCCTGAAGACGAAGCCTTAAGCCACGTGATCCTCCACATGACCATGCAGTTTTGCCTGGCAGCAGTGGTGGCATCTGGTAGGATGAAGCAGGGGCGGACACGACAGGCGGGGGGCCGTGGTGACAGAGGATGCATGTGTCTTCACCTCTGCCACCTGTATGGCTTAGGGGGAACTAGGAAAACAGAGGGCCAACTGCCATGAAAATGGATTGTTGGGTAACGTGACAATACACGTGATCGTGCGGCATTGCCAGACAGCAGTGGCGGCATCTGGTCGGAGGGATCAGCGGATATCCTAAGTGGCGGCGGCAGCTGTGACAGAGATCACTTTGGGCAGCTTTGCATCTCCCCTGCAGATGGAGGGTCTATGGGAATGCTGTGCTCTGCTGCATCCCTTGCTGTTAGGATGTCATCCAGCAGAGGGCTCATCACTACTCATAAGCTTCATGCCATGACACTAGCCAACAGCTGCTGTTAGGCTGTGGTTATACTGATAATGTCAGCAGTCTACCAAGTCATTGCTGGTGCTAATATGTCTTATTCTTCTTGTACTCGGAATTTGGGTGATGCCAAATAGGAGATGTTTAAAAGACAAAGGCCCTCATCGCTCCCATTTGGACATGTACTCCAAAGGTGGCCTGGCAGCTGCTATCCCGCTGTCCCGCTCTTTGTCTTAAACAAGCTTTAAAAATGCATATCACAAACTGCTTTTACCACATCCTCAGCACTAGGTTTAAATTCATGTTTCATTCCATCTCCTTTCTCTTCTTTTGCCTGATGCCCAACATGTTAGGTTTTGCTTGTATGAGGTTTTCTGCCATCCCCCTTTCTCCATCTCCTGCACTGGGACTTATCACAGGCTTAGCATTAGGTTTAACATGAACACACTAAGCATTTACTTAGGGCTATATGCATTTGTCATCCTATATCTTTCTCTACTTATACCTGAAGCACAGCATGTTAGTAATTTGTTTCCTGGAATCCCCTTCCTACATCTCCTTGTTAGGGGATCCTATTTGCTTTAACTCATTCCCATAAATACCTGCAATTGCAAGTATTAGATAACCACATGTTCCTATTGAATCTGTATTCTTTTAGGTCTTGCAAAATAGAATCCAGGTGCTAATTAGCTGGGCAGTCAAAATGCCAAATGTCTAAGAGGAGTAGGTGGATGGGAGTGTCAAAAATATGGTGCCATAAACAAGAACCTATGTGGATATGGTGATACTGTTTGGACGGGACACAGTGTAAACCAATGACTAGACCTATTTACAATCAGCAAGAAGAGTGGCTCATCATTTTGTGTCGGAACTTATTGTGAATCCCCAAGACTGGTTCTAAACAAGCTACCGACAAAGAGAGTAACAGATTGTATGCAGGAAGCACAGTATTGCAAACCTGAACACTCTGTGGATCAACCACAAGAGTCTGTGATCCCTGCCATGATGAGTGCCATGAGGTAAAGGTGTCTAGATGGGAATCGGTCAAAAACACAGAAATTAAAATATCGAATGGGAGATTTGGCAGAATTTTGGCCGTTTGAAAATAGCAGGCCAAGTTGGAAATGTTCAGGGGAGAAAAGACTGAAGGTTATTTCGGAAAAATTATCTTTGGTCTTCATCTCCCTCAAACATTTCCATCTCAGGCTTTCAAACCCGATCTGTCTAGATGTGGACAAACATGTTGATAATATGTTGTTGTGTACAAAACTCAAGGAACAGCCACCCACTGTGGATCATTCAGAGGCGGATCAATACTACATTGTAATACAGTACATTGCCTCTGAGGGTACCATGGTAAACATCAGCAATACAGTGTGATGAAGTGACTAATGCTCCGCTGGAGTATATGTACGAATAGTGAATCCGAGCCAAACAAATTGTTAGACTGCAAAAGGCTCAGAATGCTGCAGTCAGAGTGATCAGACATCTTAAGAAATGGGACCATGTCCCCATAATGCAGAGATCCCTTCACTGGCTCATGGTGGAGGATAGAATCAAGTTTAAGGTAGCTTGCTTGGTCTACGAGTGTCTTAAGGGGCATACCCCGGATTATCTTGCAGACAGGATCAAGCACTACTGCCCAACCAGAAAGCTCTGTTCCAGAGACAAACATTTAATTTGTATCCCACGGTCTAATTGTGTCTCCAGGGGAGATAGAAGATTAGTGTTTGGGCCTAGAATCTGTAACCAACTTCCACTGGAGATTAGAACAAGTAAGACCTTGGATGTGTTTAGAAAGCGGTTGAAAACCTTTTTATTTAGATAAACCCAAATCCGATTATGGTCAAATATTTTACTTTTTTATGCTCAGACTCCCTTTAGTTGTCACCTGCGCCCGAATATGGTTTAAACTGTCTGGTGCGCATAAGACAGTTCTCAAAATCAAAATCAAATAGTGGTTAAACCACCTACTGAGCCCCTCACACTTCTACAAACCAACAGTCATCCTAATCAAAAAGTAAAACGCTATGCAGTGATTTTAACAAATTAAATTACAGAGTATGCTGTAATAACAAAAATGTTATAACAAAAAATATAAATTTTTTTTGTTTAAAATGTATATGGGGTGGGTAAGCGGTTAAAATTGGTGGTGAGGGGGTTAGGTGGGTATAAAAGCATACAGAAATGAGTGGATTGCGGGGACCCACAACATTTTTTTTTAATCGAGATTTTTCATTATAACATTTTCGTTATTACAGCATTCTCTGTAATATAATTTGTTGAAATCACAAGTAACCAGGTAAAACAGGCACAGCCAAGAGATATAACTCCATTGACTTTTCTGGTAATGCAGGCCAAGGGAAAGCTATAGTGCTAGCAGGGGTGTGAATATGAAACAGTTGAAACCCAAACAGCAATAGTACACACATTCCAAAGTAAAAGAATGAGGTGAGTAGTTTCTGATTTACTGCTCCCTAAGGATCTTGACACCAGGCTTTATCTCTTTATTAGATTGGCGGAGCAAGTGGTGTGGAAAAGTGGTCTGCAGTTGGGCTACTGTGGCTATTGTGAAGCAAAGAGTATTTTCTCTACTTTTGTCCTTTGCTGAAGATGGTCCATATTGGAGCTTGAACCTGCTAAAAAGATTGAAACACCATTCCTGTGCGGAAGCGCAGCACGAGAAGTGGTGTGGAAAAGTGGTCTGCTATGGGGCTTCTGTGGCTATATTGAAGCACAGATTATTTTCTCTATGTTTACCGTTTGCTGGAGGCGGTCCTTATTGGAGCTTGAATCTCCTGATAAGATTTAAGCACCATTTTTGCACGGCAGCGTGGCACAGCAAGTGGTGTGGAAAAGTGGTCTGCAGTGGTCAGCAACGGGAGGCAGTGTAGGGGCAGGCATATAAGAACGTTAAAGGATTACGTTTTCTTTTATATATTAATTGTTTAGCATGCCTGCTGCAGACAAAAAATATCAATTAAGGTCCGTACGTGCTGCATGTAGCCATGCTCTGGTGGAAAAGAGATTGTTAAAAAAAGAAAATATGCAGAATCTGCAATCTAAAGCTGCTGCTATCGGGATTGTCCAAACTGTAAGCGAGAAACGTGGCTATGAAGACATAATACAGGGTCAAAATACAACATGTCTTAAGCCAATTGGTCAACCTACTGCTTTAACTTGCCTTGAGGCTCTGCTTCCTGAGCCCACTGCCTCCACATCGCAGGCTGTTGAGGAGTACTCTATCCTGGAGCCAATTGACTCATTACTAAATGTATGTTTACATCTACAGACTGAAATGGTCATTGCTCCACTCACAACGTCTGAGCAGATTAAGGTGCTGGAGGGAGTGCCGATTCCTTTTACTAACCTATCGTGTTTACCCAATCATGAGCAGATAGCTACATCAGTTTATGCTTCCTCCCCAGCGCATTATTCTAATTACTCTACAGACTCTTAGGATTATGATGAAGCTATAAATTCAGAGATATTGATTGTTCTCAAATAACTTTTGCTTTATGCAATAATATGCATAAGGAACAGCAGGTAATTAAACGTGGACCAGCCAAATTAGTTGATGTTGTGTTGGCTAGTCCGTTCTGCTCCTGAGATCATGTTGCGCCTATTGTTATCTTGGACTCAATTAGTGAGAATAATGAACAAGGAATTGCGTCTGAGGACATAGGGGCTAATATATCAATTATTTCAGGGCAACAAATGAATAATAGCAATGGAAAAACCAGGAAAAGTCTTTGTCATTGCAGAAAAAAACATGTGAACAAAGAAATACTGGTGGTTCCTTAACTGGATTGGCTCCTTCTGTCCCCACTCAAGCGCTGGCAGCACAATGTCTAAAAATATTGGAATGCTATTAGATTCATGACAAGTACATATTGATTCCTGCTACTGTGGTAGACGGGGAAGGCCCTAGGAAAACTATTGTAACCAGTTTGGGCACATTGGATACTTGGATGGGAAAGAAAAAACTGTATCCCACGTTCTTACAATGTTACATATGGCAACTTACCCTGAAATTACTTGGTTACCACTTCCCCTGGTTCAGAAGAGGATTTTTGTGAGACCAATTTTCCTACATCGGGAGCTGCAATACAATATTGGGCATGTATGCTACATCTAATAGTCCATTTTTAAATTGCTCAAATGTTTTAGAACTACTGTACCGGCAGCCGCATCTCAGGATTCTTTTATCAGGTGATATAATCTTAGTGGAAATCCCCCGTTCACTAAATGAATTAAACTGGGCATATATACATTTTGTTTCACCTACAAACTTAATCATGCCTTATTGACAATGTTCTCAGCATTAGGTTATGACTTGCAGTGTTGTCAATGAGCTATGGAGGCTAAACAAGCTTAATTAAAAGAAAGTGTAAAAAAAAACTAAATATAAGGGCGCAGTCTTTCATCCTCGGACATTTGAGATGCTTGTTAAGCAGATATCAGTGCTAACTACAGTGGAAATTGCTCCAGAGGGAGCTCATGGGGAAGGTGATTACATGGAAGAACTTGATGAGATTGATTGACTTGTTTGTGATAGGGTAGAGACTCTGCAATGACCTTCTGGAATAGCAGAGGATTCAACTCTTTCACTACTAATACTTGTGGCCTTTCTCTACTTTCATTGGTAGATGTTTTTATCCTTCAAGAAACATGGATGTTACACTTCTTTTCTCTAGACAGTTATGAAATATGTCCATCGGGAGGTTTAATCATTGGAGTCAAGAATGATTTTAATTTGACTGAATTTACATCTTCTAGCAAAAGCCAATATGTTCTAGCAACTATTTTAAAATGCAAAAGGCTTAACAACAAACAACATATTTTAATAATGAATGTTTATAATCCTCTGACCAATTCTGAAGTCTCTGTTGTTATTGATATGATAACCGAAATTATCATAGATTGGTCCGAGAATTCTTTTGGTCACCCTTTTATTATCATGGTTGATCTAAATTACCAACGCTTTCCCTGTAGAATGGGAATGAATATTGCTTATCTGGGTTTTCAATTGATCAATAATGATAAAGATATCAGCCATGATCGTGATATTTTAGATGAGATCTTTGAGTCTTGGTCATATTTCATATCAGTACATTGTCTGCTACAACTAGATCTTCGATGAGAAATGTATCCTTTAATGTGTTTTACTTGGATTGACCTGGATTGATTATGTCTTACTCCCAGAGAATTTGTTTGAAAACATTGTTGATTCTCAGTTAATGGATGACTATCCTAGAAGCCATTGTTCAGTAAAGATCAAACATGTTTAAGGTTAGCCTTGACCACAATAGAATAAAATGGTCTGACACTAACCTATTACATTTTAATGAGATGTTTTTTAATGGACTTTCTGATATTAATTTCACCCATGCCAGGGCCGTTAGGGAGTCTGGATTGCTTATTGACTCTACAATGGAGCAGATGGCTGTATAGCAAAAAAGGTTAATTAAGTACAAAAGGCTGGTAATTAATTTTTTGACACAGTAATTGCAGACCAGAAAAAGTCCTTGAGAAGAGATGTGAGGGTGGTGAGAACCAGCATAAATGATAATGTTCAAAAATGTACCTTAATTAAAAATTGTAAAAAACATATGCAAATGCCATCAAAGCTCATAAGGGCTGTCGCTCGATGGCAATCTTTGTTTAGAGTTTTACAGGATATGAATTTTAGTAAATTTAGGAATTTGTAAAGGTCTTGGAATAGCTCTGATGACTCAAAAAGAGATATTAATCTTATTTGTGAAGTGAGATGGAATACATATATTTAATATTTATTGTATAGCTCTAAAATATGATGACAGTATGGACTTTAAAGATATCCATTGTAAAGGGATTCTGAACTTTTCCTTGGATGATATAGAAGGGATAATTAAGAATCGTAACCCTCTAGAGCTCCTGGCCTTGATGGTCTTCCAAATATTTGGATTAAAAGGTATCCCCTTAGATGGCTTACCACTTATATGCCCTTTTTATGTTGATAAAAGATATAGGCAGCATTTCTGATAGTTGGAGAGAATCAATTCAGATTCCCGGGAGAATGAGATATTCCTTCTAATTATTGCATGTTAGCGATGATTGACTTTTGCTCCAAAATATTTTCCCAACTTTTGCTGGAAAAGTTGAATCTATGCATAGAAAATAAGAAAATCCTTCAAGAAACTATCAAGAAACAGGAATTAATAAGAAAATCAGCAAACTGGTTTTAGAAGGGGGGTTGGTACCTTTTCTAACTTTCATCTCTCCTATCTCATTCACAGGATATAATGGACATGAATGGAGCCCTTTACATCTGTTATATTGACTATGCAGGAGTGTTTGATACTGTGAATCACACACTGCTCTGGAAAAAAATAGAACGAATGGGGCTAGATCCGTGTTTATTATATTTTGTTAAAACCAAGACTATGGTTAAAGTTAGATTGAACATAGAAGGAAGGCTAAGTGGAAACATCAGTAGCAATTATGGTACGAAGCAAGTATGTACACTAGTGCCGACCCTTTACAACCTATATGATGCTGGTATAGATGACACCCTTCAAAATTGTAGGAAGCCCCACCCTCTGAATAGGCCAGCAACATATTGTATGGCTGGCCTATGCTGATGATATCATCATCCTAGATAGGACACAGATTGGCCCACATCGGAGCTTGGATGCGCACTTCAAGTGCTTGTTAGAAAATCATGTGATCATAAATCTTAGGAAAACTAAGATGATGATAATACGGTGCAGTAAAAAGAAGACTCCCTTGTTTAATTAGGAAATTAATGATCACACTATTGAGATATCCAAATCCTATGTTTATTTGGGGGTTACTATCACACATTCCTTAAATGCTGATATACTGCAAAGACAGTAAAGCTTAAGGTTATGAAGAGGTCCCATGCTATTAGGAAGCTGATCCGTCAGAATGGTGGTTATTCAATTGAAGGTCTTCTTCAAATCCTTATTACTAATCTTGGCATGTGTGCACTTTACGGTTTAAAGATCTTCTTTTCTGAAGAAACAGGATGGCTTAGAACATTGGAAAGTGAGATATGGCGTTTGGCCCGGGCCTGCTTAATTATTTCTCAGTGGAAGCCATTAACCTGGGTCTTACTTCTCTATATATCCCCAAAACAATAGCTGGCGGTATGTTCTATCTAAGGATGCTAGTGGAAAGGGATAATGTCCACTCCATGAATCATTGGCCCTCATTACGACCCTGGCGGAATTCGCGGTGCAAAATGCACCGCGGAGCATGGCGGAAAGCCGCCGATAGCGCCATGGGGGTTGGCGGATTTACCACCCCATGCCGACCTTGGCGGAGCGGTAAATCCCCAATCCCCATTTTACCCTTCCCCATTCCCATTCTTGCCCCATAGGGTATAATGGGAGTGGGGAAGGAGTTAATTACGCCGCCGTAAAGTACGGCGGCGTAATTAACAACGAGGTCCCTTAGCGCCATGGTTTTCTCCGCCCGGTAAAACCAGGCGGAGAAAACCTCCATGGCGCTAAGGGAACTCGTAGTAGGGCGGACGGGTCCGCCGCGATTACCGCTGGCGGTATCCCACTCCGCCAGGGTCGTAATGAGGGCCATTATGTTGAGCAAATGTTTTTGATGAATCCACTGCTTGGAGTTTTAGAGAAACTGATCATGTATTTCAGAGGTTTCATTAAAGAGATAGATTATAATACAGATGCCATGAATAATATAGAACTGGCTAGACAGGAAATAAAAAAAAGGCTTTCATATGATATAGAGATTTTAATTTACACACCTTAGTGGGTAGATATAGCTTTGCTTGATATGTGCATCAAAGTTTTCCTATGAAAGGGCCCTTTTGAATGCATCATTAAATTGAGTAATTATAGGTCCGAAGATTTATGATGCAATTGCGTTTTAACCTCCTTCCTACATGTTCTAGAATTGGAGCATGGTCGAATATGCCATATGAAGAACGCATATGTTGTCTATGTAAAGTTGAAATAGAAACTCCAAAACATATTAACAAACAGTCAGACTTTGAGAATGGTTTACATGAAAGGATATACAAATGATAGCTATACATTTACAAACTACAATACAGATCAAAGTCAGGCCTTTTTATATTCAAGTAATAATCTTAAATTAACTTTTAACTTGCATGTAGCAGAACATTCTGGAAATACTTGATTGAGACATGATGCATTTTAAAGATGATAGAATGTAATGTTTGATTAATTAGATGTTGCTTAGATGTTGATACATAATGTGGCATTTTTGTAATGTGCTGTGTTTCAGGTTGCTGACAAAAATTATATTATAATGTTGAATTTATTGCTCTTTTTTCGCTTTTCCTTTTTCTCTTTCCTTTGTTTTCTTAATGATTGTAAAGAGTGTTTAAAAGTTTGCTTTTTTAATAATGAAAATTTTAATAAAAAATGCGCATCTTGAGAGTGCACCAGCGAGTGCTTTTCCCTGCCTGGTTTCCTGCTCGTTCCAGCATCCAGCCACACTTGGCTAGTTCCTGTTATCTGCAATTTAACGCCTCTTGGGAGAAAACAAGTGACTTTTACTTTGGACTAGTGGAAGCGGTACGCTTACTGTATAATTTGACTTTGCACCACTATTAAGTCATTTCTACAAAGCTGATCATTCTTTTACAGTGTATCAAGCCACGCCCACATCTCCCAGTGTTCCTTTAAAATCAGGAGCGCATGCATAATGCGTGCCTGCATCGGTAGAGTGCACCAGGAAGTGCTGTTCTACTGTTCGGCGGTTCGTAGGTGCATGGTATTGGGTTGCTAAAGTCTTTAACTTTTTCATTTCTGACAGCTCTTGCTACTAATTGTTTTTTATATTTGCATTTTACTGCTTTTGCCTTTGAATTTTTCTTAACAAGTGAACACTTGAAAAATGGCAGCATACACTCTCACATCTGTGATGCCATTAAAAACAGCCCCTATTTTTGAGCATTCCGATACCCACGTGTTAGGGCGAATTCTTTGCTGGATTTCTAGGATTTATTTTCTTCACCTGGTAAGAGTGAGAGCCTTTTTTCCCACTCATACATGTGTTTTGCTGTGTGTGTTTAACATGTTTGTGTTCATAGACTGTGGAGCCTCACCTACTCCATAGGCATCGTCTTTATACTGTGTGTTACACAGCACCTTCAGTGCAGTGACACAGAGTTGTCTTTTTCAGACTTCCCAACTCCGACTCAATTTTCTGAGACTGACTACTGTCTCTCAGAACATGTAAAGTTGCCATTGACTTTATTAGTCTTTTTTAACTCACAGACCCAGTACACACTATTTTACATTTCATTCCCTTTTCATTAAGCCTTGCCTGGTGTCAGTGGTAACTACCCTATTTTTCCTACCGCATTTATATTATATAGCCTTGGTATTTGTTAGGAAAGATTTCGTAATTGTAGGGAATTTTCCTTCCATGTGGCAACCCCTAAACTTTTTGCTATTGTTTTCAACCTTGTTCTTGACTTTGCCAGAGAAGTACAGCCTTCTGCCGCACTTCTCTGGGCTTTCGCTCCTTTCTTACGGGGAAACTGACATGCCCTTAAGACAGTCAGTACCGGAGAACGTGGTTTCCCGTAGTTTCTTTTATCGTGTCGCAGCTTTAGTGCAACACGACACAAGAGGGCACTGTAAGCTAAGTTACAGCTCTCTTGGGTCTCTAGCCTTCTACAGGCCCTAGATACTCTTTTAGGATGGTATTTGATCGGTGCAAGTCATTCAGGGACTGGAATGGTGGCAGCGATCGTTTTGTTTATTTTGAGCTCCTTTTGGCGTTCTGAGCACGTTTTTGCACTGAACCCAAAATGGTGGCCTGGCTCCCAAAATGGCCAGGCCGCGAGGCTCCTTTGTCCTGTCCACTGTCCGTCTTGCTCCCTTCACCTTCCCCAGGTCCGGCGACCCGGGGCCTTCCTTATTTGGGCATGTACTTTCCCGCGAAACGTGGTTGCTTTCGCGGGCTTCTACATGTCGTTTGTGTGCCTCCAGGGTGTGGGCTGGGATGTCTGGTCCCAATACACATCCTGGGTGCCAGAGAGTCTAGGGTGGTGTGAATGCCTGGGACCACCGTGGTCCGTGATTGGTCCACGTATGGTATGTGTTTTGATGAGCGGATCTCCCATTGGCTCCCCTCCGTTTTGGCGCGAAGGGAACCGTGGATAAGAGGGGGCTGGAAACACCACTACCATGTCGATCTCCTGAGTTCTCACGAACGAAGGAATACAGGAGCCAAGTATCCTGCAACTACGAGGCTGGACCGAGGAATCGCTGGTGACCCGCTGAAGGAATCCTCCTTTGCACTGCTGTCGTCCGGAGAGCCCCTGTCCTCCTTTGATCGAACCAGAAGGCCTGTACTGGTGCTTCGACCTTTGGAATAGCAGGAACAGCTATTCCCGGCATCTTCAACCATCTCCTGCCAAGTAAGCCTTCGGAAGCGTCTCTGGGCCATCCAGTTGACTGACCAGCTTACCAAGGAGTTTGGCTCTGCAACCGCCGCCAGGTTGTGTTGTATTGCGAGTCCTTGTCCCTTTCCCACGCTTTGTACGCTTGGCGTCCCCAGGTCTGAAGGGAGGAGGGTTCATTTGGCTCGAATACACACGGCCGCTCCGTTGTCCTGTGCGGCAACAAAACTGTGCCGGTTTCGTCGATTGGGACGTCTTTTTGCTCTACACGACTACAAAGCGTTCCCTGCTCTTCTGAACCTGCCAGCTGCTGAAACTATTGTGGAGAAGCCTGGGTCTGCTTGCTTCGGGGACCGGTGAGTAGTATATCTAGGATCTGGTCGCCCTCCTGCAGTATCCCATTGCTTTTCCCTGCTGTGTAAAAACAGCACCCTTTTGCCGCGCTCGCGCTCTGCTTCTGCCCGCTGTGGAGGCTGCGCTTGAGCTGCGGAACCTGTTCTTCTTCTGCTGTGCACTAACGTGAACCGCCTGACTTCCTCCAAAGAGCTTCCCCTTGTGCCCGTCGGCACCGGCGTGGCAGGTACTTTGAGCACAAGGCTCCACTCTTCGCAGGGCTCGGACTTCCATCTAGTTAGGTGCCTATGAAGGCGAACTGAGTCGAAAGCATTATCGCACTGCCTGTTTTCCTTCCCTGGCAGGTGGACTACATATTTCGTGCTTTAAACGCTTGCGACTGTGTATTTGTATATATATTGTGTTGATATGGTATGTGTTGGTTTAATATTGTGATATTGTGATTTTCTCGCTACGGTCATTATTTTAAAGGCCTTAAAATAAATGTGTATCTATTTTTGATATAACAACTGTTTGGAGTAGTTTGTAAGCGCTCTTGCTTTGTGTGCTCATTGCGGGCTTTCAGTCACCCTCACCCCTCTTGAGACCTAGTCTTGACCGCCGCGATCGCTACCTTGATTGGTCTGGCTTGTCCAGAGGTTACCCTGTTCCAAGTAATTAGGTTGGCCTTCTGAACTTCTGCGCCACCAGGACAGAGTTCAGAAATCCGTCTTAACAAATTGGTGTACAGCGGTGGGATACGACTGAGGGTATCCAGTGTTGCGCTCGAACTAAGGCATTTCAGGTTATTCCAAACAGTACACGTAGTGAATTGTTATAGTATAACTTTAAAAAGGCCATAGTCCTAGCAAACAGTATGGAAACAAGTACGTTGTTAACTTTAAATGCTTCCAAATCAGAAACGCTGAAAAAGATGTGTGCGGAGAGAGGTGTTTCCTCTCAAGGCACGAAATTGGAAATGATCCAAAGAATCGTGGCGTGGCAAGAAGCGCAGCTTGACGCTATTACTTCTGAGGACAGTGCGGAAGGTGGTGGGGCTGCTCTCACTGGTAGAACCGACGGTTCTGCCGCCGCACTGTTCCACCGCGACCACGAGGACAGGGAGGACGAGCTGTCTAATGTTTCCTCTGCCAGTGCTGATGGGGAGGCTATGCTTGAATTCAAGAAGCAAGAGCTGCGGTTTAGGCAGCAGGAGCTTGAATTCAGCATAGCCAAACTAAAAATCGAACAGGCAGAAAAACAAAAAGACAGGGATCACCAGTTGGAACTGGCCAAGCTTCAGGTTGCAAATGGATCCAAGGGTCCTGGACATGGGTCTGGGGCCTCCTCTCATCCACGGTTTCCAAAAGATCTGCTCAGTGTGTATGAAGAGACGAATGACATTATGGACTGGCTGAATGCGTTTGAGTATGCATGCGAGGTCCAGGAAGTTGACAATGCTGATAAGATTGCGTGGTTGCTCAGTAGACTGCCCCATTCTGGCTGTAGTGCCATTATGGAAATGTCGAAGGCTGAGCGGGCTGATTTCGCAATGTTAAAGCAGACTCTCATTTTAAAGTTTGGGAAGACTCCGGCCCAATATTTAAAGCGTTTTCGAGAGTATAAGAAAAAGGAAGGTGGTACTTGGGTATCTTATGTCGCCGAATCTTTGAAAAACTTAACTGGCTGGGTCGAAGGCTATAAGGTTTCTACCTTCGACGGCATGATAAATCTTGTCATGCTGGAACACATTTTTGCTTCTTCTTCCCCGGAGCTTAAGCAGCATTTGGCCGATTCGAAGGAGATAGATCCTAAGAAGCTGGCCATTGCAGCAGACTTATGGGTGTCACATCGAGTGTCCCATAAGGACAAAACTCATCCTGGTAAGCAGGAGGAGGGGAAAAAGTCCAAAGATGTGGAGGGTGGGGAATCTGCTAAATCTTCTTCCCAAAAGGGCCACTAAAAGAAAAACAAGGGTAAGACACAAGAGAACTCACAGGGTAGTGGAGGTGCGCCTCCGAAACAGAACTCTGGTTACAATAAGCCTCCCTACGTAAACAGACCCACTGGGGCTTGTTTTTCTTGTGGAGCAACTGACCATGTGAAGGGGGATCCCCGTTGTAAGGTTAGACCTTTGGGGGTCCACTCCGCTAATCTGGCCTTCTCCTCCTACGAGGAAGAAGAGATTACAGGAGCATCCTTCTCCTCAGACTCATTTCCCAGCGGAATAGAGGCCGAGGTAGTTTTAGTGTCCCTGGGTTCCTGGGAGCCTAAAGTCGCAGAGGCGTATGCTAGGATTCCGGATAATACCAAGCACTACTTTAAAGACAGTGTGCTGATCAATGGAGTGGATACTCCAGCTCTTTGGGATAGTGGGTGCAGTCGAACTGTAGTGGATTCTACCTTGGTAGACTCAGAGGAAGTTGCCAGAGCTACTCTGATGCCCACTAAGTTGGCTGACGGCCCCCTCCGTATGTTTCCCGTGATCCCTGTTAATCTAACTTTAAATGGTACAGCTGTCAGGATTCCAGTGAGCATTCAGAGAAACGTCCCGGGAAAGGTCTTATTAGGTAATGATCTCAGAGCTTTAGGGCTCGTAGGAGACACTGCCGAACGACCCTACACACGGTCTCAAGCACGGGCGGCATTGGCCAAGTCCAATACGCCGCCCCAGCCGAAGGGGCAACCCAAGGCGAAAGGAGTCTACAAGTCAAGACGGGGGAAAGAGAATATTCCCCTGAGCTCGCCTACCACTGCGGTGGAGGGAGTTGGTCAATCGCCCGAGCCTGACGAGGAGGTGGCGATGCCTGAAGTATTCGACCCCAACGATCATCCTGAACTAAAAGACTTGTTAGTTGAAGGAGGTCCTGATAGGGACGAATTCAGTAAAGGCCAACGTGAGTGCCCATCTCTGGAAGGCCTAAGGAGACAGGCCTGCTCCCAGCTTGAGGGTGAACCTCCTGGGAAGCATAGGATTTATTGGGAAGGTGGACTCCTGTATAGTGAGCCCACAGAGTCTACAGAAGGAGACCATAGGAGGTTGGTGGTTCCCCTTGCTGTTAGGCCCTTCCTCCTGCAGTTGGCGCATGAAGTTCCCCTTGCTGGTCACCTTGGTATGAAGAGGACCAAGCAAAGGTTATCCATGCACTTCTACTGGCCCAAGATGGGGGTGCAAGTAGAAAGTCACTGCAGGAGTTGCGCCTCCTGCCAGTTGTCTGGTAAGGTTGGCGCGACAATCCAAGCTCCGTTGGTACCGCTCCCAGTTGTGGGGGTACCATTTGAAAGGGTAGGGATCGACATCGTCGGTCCCCTTGACCCGCAAACATCCTCGGGCAATAGGTTTATCCTGGTGCTGGTCGACCATGCAACCAGGTATCCTGAGGCCATCCCATTGAAAACTGTAACTGCCAAGTCAGTTGCAAAAGCTTTACTCGGCATATTTACTAGGGTTGGCTTCCCTAAAGAAGTTGTGTCAGATCGTGGCAGCAACTTTATGTCGAAGTATATGCAGGCTATGTGGAAAGAATGTGGGGTCACCTACAAGTTCTCTTCTGCATACCACCCCCAGACCAATGGTCTGGTGGAACGTTTCAACAGAACGTTAAAGAGCATGATTGGGGCTCTGGAGGAGCCTCAGAGAAGAAAATGGGATCTTCTGTTACCATGCTTGCTGTTTGCCTACCGAGAGGTACCACAGGAGGGTGTTGGCTTCAGCCCCTTCGAACTTCTGTTCGGTCATCCCGTACGGGGACCCTTAGCCATTGTCAAGGAGGGATGGGAGATGCCCACTCCCCCTGTTACTACCAATGTAGTTGACTATGTGCTAGGGCTCAGAAAACGGATGGTACTTCTGATGGGCTTGGCTAGTGATAAATTGAAGGCAGGGCAAGCGCTGGTGAAACATTGGTACGACCAGAAAGCTTCCCTCATCAACTTTACACCTGGTCAGCAAGTCCTGATCATGAATCCAATAAGGCCTCGCACTTTACAGGACAAATGGTCAGGCCCTTACACAGTGGTGGAGCCCCTGGGTGAGGTGAACTATTTAGTGGACCTTGGAAGGCCTGGACAGGCTCCAAAAGTGTTTCACGTGAATAGGCTGAAGGCTTTCGTCCCAAGAGTCGAAATTGCAGCACTGCTGCTGGCGTCAGACGTTGAGGAAGAGGAGTCTGAACCTCTCCCCGACCTGTTCCAGAGCGGTCCTTCAGATAGCTCCGTTGAGGGTGTCCGAGTGGCCCCTCACCTGACTTCTGATCAGCAGGCTGAGGTGAAAAGTTTGCTTAGGCAGTTTTCCCCCCTGTTTTCACAGTCCCCTGGTTTGACACCTTGGTGCAAACATAACATTGACACAGGAGACAGTGTACCTACCAAAAGTAGGGGATACAGGATGTCGGATAAAGTACGGTCTTATATTAAGACCGAGGTCAACAAAATGTTAGATCTTGGGGTGATTGAACCCTCTAGTAGTCCTTGGTCCAGTCCTGTGGTTCTGGTTCCAAAGGCAGGCACTTCTGAATTGAGGTTCTGCGTGGATTACAGGGCTCTGAATGCTGTCACCAAGACAGATGCCCACCCCTTGCCTCGAACAGATGAGCTGGTGGATACTTTGGGTGCCTCCAAGTACCTCAGCACGTTTGACCTCACTGCTGGCTATTGGCAAATAGCTTTAGCAGAACATGCCAGGGAGAAGACAGCATTTTCGACGCCAGACGGCCTTTACCAATTCCGGGTAATGCCGTTCGGGTTGAAGAATGCACCTGCCACTTTCCAGAGGCTTGTGAATCATGTGTTGAATGGGTTGGACGAATTCTGTCTTGCATATCTGGACGATATAGCAGTTTTCAGTGCCACCTGGGAAGACCATGTGAAACACCTCGGGATTGTGCTCCAGGCTCTTCAGAAAGCCCACTTGACCATAAAGGCTAGTAAATGCCAGATTGGACAAGGCTCAGTGGTTTACCTTGGACATGAAGTAGGTGGAGGGAGGATACAGCCTCTACCCAGTAAAGTACAAGCAGTACAAGACTGGCCTACCCCCACTACGCAAACCCAAGTGAGAGCCTTTTTAGGACTCACGGGGTATTACCGCAATTTTGTGGCAGACTATGGCACCATAGCTGCTCCTCTGACTGCCCTCACAACTCCGAAGAAACCCAAGAAGGTAACTTGGACCGACGAGTGTGAGAAGGCCTTCAATGGCTTAAAAGACTCCTTGTGCCAGGCCCCTGTCCTAAGGGCCCCTGATTATCAAAGACCTTTTATCGTGCAGACGGATGCCTCTGACACTGGGATAGGAGCTGTACTATCACAAGTAGATGAGAAGGGTAAGGAACACCCTATCGGTTTTATTAGTCGCCAGCTTAAGGACAGAGAGCTCAGGTGGTCCACGGTAGAGAAAGAATGTTTCTCTGTTGTGTGGGCCCTAAGGAAGCTGAGGCCCTACCTCTATGGGACCCACTTCACTGTGCAGACTGACCATAAGCCGTTAAAGTGGCTAATGAACATGAAGGGGGAGAATCCAAAGTTGCTTAGGTGGTCCATAAGTCTTCAAGGCTTCGACTTCACTATTGAGCATAGACCAGGTGTCCAACATAGCAATGCTGATGGGTTGTCCAGAATGTTTAACCGACCTGAACAAGAGACTCATCCAGGGGTGGATTAGTTCCCCCTGTCCATAGTCTGGGAGGGGCGAGTGTTAGGAAAGATTTCGTAATTGTAGGGAATTTTCCTTCCATGTGGCAACCCCTAAACTCTTTGCTATTGTTTTCAACCTTGTTCTTGACTTTGCCAGAGAAGTACAGCCTTCTGCCGCACTTCTCTGGGCTTTCGCTCCTTTCTTACGGGGAAACTGACATGCCCTTAAGACAGTCAGTACCGGGGAACGTGGTTTCCCGTAGTTTCTTTTATCGTGTCGCAGCTTTAGTGCAACACGACACAAGAGGGCACTGTAAGCTAAGTTACAGCTCTCTTGGGTCTCTAGCCTTCTACAGGCCCTAGATACTCTTTTAGGATGGTATTTGATCGGTGCAAGTCATTCAGGGACTGGAATGGTGGCAGCGATCGTTTTGTTTATTTTTAGCTCCTTTTGGCGTTCTGAGCACGTTTTTGCACTGAACCCAAAATGGTGGCCTGGCTCCCAAAATGGCCAGGCCGCGAGGCTCCTTTGTCCTGTCCACTGTCCGTCTTGCTCCCTTCACCTTCCCCAGGTCCGGCGACCCGGGGCCTTCCTTATTTGGGCATGTACTTTCCCGCGAAACGTGGTTGCTTTCGCGGGCTTCTACATGTCGTTTGTGTGCCTCCAGGGTGTGGGCTGGGATGTCTGGTCCCAATACACATCCTGGGTGCCAGAGAGTCTAGGGTGGTGTGAATGCCTGGGACCACCGTGGTCCGTGATTGGTCCACGTATGGTATGTGTTTTGATGAGCGGATCCCCCATTGGCTCCCCTCCGTTTTGGCGCGAAGGGAACCGTGGATAAGAGGGGGCTGGAAACACCACTACCATGTCGATCTCCTGAGTTCTCACGAACGAAGGAATACAGGAGCCAAGTATCCTGCAACTACGAGGCTGGACCGAGGAATCGCTGGTGACCCGCTGAAGGAATCCTCCTTTGCACTGCTGTCGTCCGGAGAGCCCCTATCCTCCTTTGATCGAACCAGAAGGCCTGTACTGGTGCTTCGACCTTTGGAATAGCAGGAACAGCTATTCCCGGCATCTTCAACCATCTCCTGCCAAGTAAGCCTTCGGAAGCGTCTCTGGGCCATCCAGTTGACTGACCAGCTTACCAAGGAGTTTGGCTCTGCAACCGCCGCCAGGTTGTGTTGTATTGCGAGTCCTTGTCCCTCTCCCACGCTTCGTACGCTTGGCGTCCCCAGGTCTGAAGGGAGGAGGGTTCATTTGGCTCGAATACACACGGCCGCTCCGTTGTCCTGTGCGGCAACAAAACTGTGCCGGTTTCGTCGATTGGGACGTCTTTTTGCTCTACACGACTACAAAGCGTTCCCTGCTCTTCTGAACCTGCCAGCTGCTGAAACTATCGTGGAGAAGCCTGGGTCTGCTTCCTTCGGGGACCGGTGAGTAGTATATCTAGGATCTGGTCGCCCTCCTGCAGTATCCCATTGCTTTTCCCTGCTGTGTAAAAACAGCACCCTTTTGCCGCGCTCGCGCTCTGCTTCTGCCCGCTGTGGAGGCTGCGCTTGAGCTGCGGAACCTGTTCTTCTTCTGCTGTGCACTAACGTGAACCGCCTGACTTCCTCCAAAGAGCTTCCCCTTGTGCCCGTCGGCACCGGCGTGGCAGGTACTTTGAGCACAAGGCTCCACTCTTCGCAGGGCTCGGACTTCCATCTAGTTAGGTGCCTATGAAGGCGAACTGAGTCGAAAGCATTATCGCACTGCCTGTTTTCCTTCCCTGGCAGGTGGACTACATATTTCGTGCTTTAAACGCTTGCGACTGTGTATTTGTATATATATTGTGTTGATATGGTATGTGTTGGTTTAATATTGTGATATTGTGATTTTCTCGCTACGGTCATTATTTTAAAGGCCTTAAAATAAATGTGTATCTATTTTTGATATAACAACTGTTTGGAGTAGTTTGTAAGCGCTCTTGCTTTGTGTGCTCATTGCGGGCTTTCAGTCACCCTCACCCCTCTTGAGACCTAGTCTTGACCGCCGCGATCGCTACCTTGATTGGTCTGGCTTGTCCAGAGGTTACCCTGTTCCAAGTAATTAGGTTGGCCTTCTGAACTTCTGCGCCACCAGGACAGAGTTCAGAAATCCGTCTTAACAGTATTGTTTTAGGCTATCTTGGTAGCCTCGAACTTAAACCTGCTGGACCATATTTACTTTTATACGGTTCTGGCTGGGTTTTTTCGCCATTTCTTTTTTTAAAGGTCTTTCTCGTGTTTTACTCTGCGCTCCCAACCAGGTTTGGTTCCTTTGTCGCCGTCCTTTCACGGGCTTCTGCACAGAAGCCATCCTTAGGGCACCTGAATTTCTAGGGGGGACAGGTTGTGAGAGAGGGGTTTAGGACTCCCTGCACAGGGTCTCCTTGGAGACCCATGTCACATTCTGATCTAATTGGCCGTGGTGACTGTCCCGGCGGAACAGCCACCATGTTGTGTGATTGACAGCCAGGCTGTGTGAATGGGGGAAAACTGCATAAACAGCAGGCATCTGGGGCTGGAAAGGCAGAGTCGCCACTGAATCGAGAGAACCGAAGAGAAGCTAACAGAAGAGGACCTCTAACACGACTGAGCCTCCCGGTGAAGCCCTTTGTGGACAACTTCTTGACCTGGATTAACAACCAAACCCAAGAAATTCAATTCACGATGAGCCACAACAATGAGAAAATCAACTTCCTAGATCTCAACATATTGGCCCCCGACGGCAAATTGACATGCTCCATCTATAAAAAGGATACAGACTGCAATACTACACTGCATTACAGGAGCAACCATCCTAAAAGCCTCTGGGATAATTTGCCCTACGTGCAATTCTTAAGAATCAGGCGCAACTGCACGGACACCAGGGATTTTAAAACCCATGCCACAGAACTACAACTTAAACTTGAAGACAGAGGGTATCCAAAAAAGCTACTCAGGGATACTAAGAAAAGAGCCCTCTACACCCCGAGAGAAGTACTACTGGCCCCAAAAACTCGCAACCGTAACACTGTAGACTCCATGACATGCGTTTCAACTTTCAATGCCAATACATCACAACTCAGAGGGATCATCAAAAAATTCTGGCCTATCGTCCAGCTGAGTTTGCCAGAAGAACCTCTACCCAGAATGGGTAGAGGTTCTTCTGGTATGGGTAAGGAGATCTTAAAGATCTCCTTACCCATGCCAGAACTAAACGCAAGGACTCAAGATCCACTCTGTGGAACATGCAGGAAATTCGCGGCCACCATCCCTGTGGTAGTTGCTCAGCCTGTAGTCAGACTAGAAAATTGCGATTCTTTCTTATAGACGGCAAAGAATGGGTGAATCGAAGGGCGTATAAGGAGTTCCAGAAAGGTACAGGCCAAGATGTCTTGTAGCAATGAGCGTTCTCTGAAGTTGTGGAGATCTTGAAGGTGTAACAGTCGGGCGATTCCGGACCAGTGGAATGAAGGGAACGTGCCGTAAAGAAAGGCACCAGGACGAGCACAGCACAGCGCGGCCCGAGGAGCGGGAACGCTGCAGAGAAAAAGAGGAAACAAGTGGAGAGGGAGCGGAGCTAAGCAGAAGAGGGAGGGAGCTGAGAGAAACTGAAGGTAAGAAACAGAGACGGGTAGACGGTAAAGGGGAGAAAGGAAAGAAGGGCAAGAATGAGCAGGGAAATGGAAAGTCAGCAACAAAGTACACAGAGAGTGGGGAAGAGCACAAGGGCCCAACCCTGGCAAAAGAGGCAAGCAGCAGGAGGATAGCAGCAAGCGGAGTGGAGCACAGCAACAAACCGAAAGGAGAAGTTGCAACGTGCCGATCCGGAAGTGAATGCGGGGCTAAATAGGGAAACAGGTAGAACAGAAAAGACTAGACCTCTGACCAAGAAGTAAGAACGGCTGAAACGGAACATTCTAATGACGTCGCCAGCGCCAAGCGTTCCAAAGACGCCAGTGGAACCTGCGGGCTGGCGACGGCGTGACAGTATGCCCCCTCCCAAGGGACACCCCACCCGGTTTACCAGGGAAACGGCGATGGAATCTTTGCACCCGAGCGGGAGCATGTACAAAAGAAACCGGCTCCCACGAATCTTAGGAGTGAGGATAACCCTTCCAGTGGACTAGATACTCCAACCGACCCCTTCTATAACGGGAGTCTTGGATGGAGGTCACCTCATACTCCTCTGGAGGAATAACCAAAGGAGCCAAAGTGCGGGGCAATGGGCGACAAAATGGGTCCATTCGGTACTCTTTCAATAGTGATGAATGGAATACTGGGTGAAGCCGATGCATGTGGGAAGGTAACTGAAGGCGGTAGGCAACAGGATTTATCCTGTGGGTAATGACAAAAGGACCCAGGTATCGGGGGGAGAGCTTGGATGGGTGCAACCAACGGGGCAGATATTTGGTAGCCAGCCATACCTTGGTACCCTTCTGTCAACCAGGAGAAGGCAGGCTCTTGCGATCGCATTGGGTACGGTAGCGAAGACCACCAGTTCGCAAACCTTCTACTGCAGTCTTGTGTGCCTCTGAAATGGTAGATAACAGCTGGTCAACAGAAGGGATAGGAGAGGGAGTAGAGAGAAACAAAGGACGAAAGCTGGGATGGTACCCATAAGAACAGAAAAAAGGACTGAGCCCAGTGGCATTGTGAGTAGCATTATTATAGGCGAACTCGGCCATAGGCAGCAGAAACACACAATTATCCTGCTGAGCATTGGTGAAGCATCAAAGATACTGTTCTAGAGAGGCGTTGGTCCTCTCTGTCTGTCCATTGGTCTGGGGTTGGAACCCAGATGACATGGCCCTCTCTATGCCTAGTCTTTTGCACAATTCTTTCCAAAAGTGAGATGAATATTGGGTGCCCCTGTCAGAGATTATTTTTCCCGGAGTACCATGTATTCGAAAGATGTCCCGGGCAAAGACTGACGCCATCTCCGCTGCGGTGGGTAATCCAGCCGGTGGTGAAAAATGAGCCATTTTAGTGAAGCAGTCAACTGTCACCATGATGCAGGAACATCCTTCCGAAGGTGGCAGTTCCACGATGAAGTCGGTCGATATCGTGCTCCAGGGCCTCTTGGGTACTTCGTCCTGTTGTAGGTATCCATTGGATTTCTTGGTGTTGTATTTTGAACGACAACATACTGGACAGGACTGTACATATTTAGTAACTTCCTTTGTCATCCCCGGTCACCAGAACTGATGACGCACCAAATCCAGAGTGTTCTTTACTTCTCTGTGTCCTGCCAATGGGTCATCGTGACACCACCTTAAACCTGTGCATTGCGTCTGGGTGTTAGGTAAGAACAAATGCTGTTTGTTTAAAACGTAACCCATCCTTGATCACCAAGTCTTTGGAATAAGTGGATGGAAGTACTGAAGATGAGGAGGCACTGTGGACCTCTTCCAGAAAGGATTCTATAGAATAGATAACCCTGGTAACAGGAAACATGAGACTGGTGGTTTCACATTGGGATACGCCAGGATAAGGCTTTCTTGAGAGGGCATCCGCTAGGATATTCTTGGAACCTGGTTAGTAGGTTAGTGTAAAATCATATTGAGCGAAAAAATGGGCCCACCGGGCTTGTCGAGAGTTGACACATTCTATGCTCTGTATGACCTTGAGATTCTTGTGGTCTGTTCTTATTTCAAAAGGGTAGAGGCCCGCCTGCATGAGATGACGCCATTCTTCACAAGCAGTTTTCAAGGCCAGAAGTTCCTTTTCAATAACAGAGTAATGGGTCTGGCTGTCGGTCAAGGTTTTCGACAAGTAAGCTACGGGGTGTTCTGCACCGTCATGCTCTTGGAGAAGAACAGCCCCTATAGCAGCTGCGGAGGCATCAGTCTCTACAATAAATCTAGCATTTTGGTCAGGTTGACGGAGTATGGGAGCAGCGCAAAAATCTGCCTTCAGAAGCTGGAAGGCCTTATCGGCCTCAGAGGTCCAAGAAAAAGGAGATGAGGATTTTTTCAACAAACGTGTGATGGGTAGTACCCTGTTGGAGAAGCCGGAGATAAATTTGCGATAAAAATGTGCAAGCCCCAGAAACCTCTGTACTTCTTTGACAGATCCGGGAGTGGGCCAATGTAGAATGGCATCAACTTTGGAAGAATCCATCCTTATGCCTTCGGGAGAAAGGATGAATCCAAGATAGGGAACTTCACAAACCCGGAAGACACATTTGTCAGAGTTGGCCTTCAAATGGTTATCCCGTAGGCATTGTAGCAGGTGGTGAAGATGGGTGGTATGAGATTGAGGATCTTTGGAAAAAACCAGAATGTCATCGAGATAGATGATGGTACAATGGAACAGGAGATCGGAGAACGTGTGGTCCAGTAAGCGTTGAAACACTGAAGGAGCATTCACTAGGCTGAAAGGCATCACACAGTATTCAAAGTGACCGAATGGAGTGCGAAATGCAGTCTTCCACTCATCTCCGGAGTGAATACGCAACAGATGATAAGCTCTTCTGAGGTCAATCTTGGAGAACACCTTGGCTCCTTGTACGGCCTGCATGATGTCTTTGATAAGGGGCATGGGATACCTATCCCTGATGGTAACCTGATTGAGACCTCTATAAACTATGCAGGGTTTTAGTTCACTCGATCCCCTTTTATGATCGAAGAACAGGGATGCTCCGGCAGGGGAGCGGGAATGTCGGATGAGGCCGTGTTGGAGATTTGAATCGAGGTATCCTCTAAGTACCTCTTTCTCCCGTAAGGATAAGGAGAACATGCGTCCAAAAGGAACAATGGCATTAGGCAACAGATCAATGGCGCAGTCCTCTGGCCTGTGGGGCGGTAACTCTTGAGGATCCTCATCCTGAAATACCTCCTGGTATTGAGCAAACTCCTTGGGAACTTTGTTTATCTTCAAAGCCTCCGTTGTTATCGAGGGAACTGGAAGAGTGTGGACAGTGGCATCTTGGTTTATTGAAGAACAGGAATGTTGGCAAAACTCTGAAGAGAAAGAAAGTTGATTCTGTTTCCAGTCGATAATCGGATTGTGCTTTCTTAGCCATGATACTCCCAGGATCACGGGGAAGTGATCCACTCTTATAAGATCGAATTGAATGGTCTCTGTGTGGTGAAGAATCTTCATTTCCATCGAAGAAGTGGTATGTGTGATAAGACCAGAACTCAACGGTTTTCCGTTGACCCCCTCCACCTTTTGGTCTTCCTCTTTTTCCAGCCTTCCGATGCCGGTCTTGTCTGCCCACACAATGTCCATAAAACATCCTGCGGCCCCACAGTCCATTAAGGCCAACACATCATAGGTCTGTCGTGGGAGACACAACTGAACCGCTATCACCATGAGCCGGGTATCCTCCGTGGCCTTAGAAGGAGAGATAGACAAAGACACATAGGGACTTGGGAAACCCCCTCGGTAGCTTGTCCCTACTAGTTCCGAGGGGTGGTGTTTCCCGACCGTCGGGGAGGTACATCAGGACAATTCCTCAGGATATTATGACCAGATTCACAATACATGCACAGGTTGTTGTCCCTGCGTTGTTTATGTTCTTCCGGAGAAAGTGGTCCCCGGGTGGTTCCTATCTGCATAGGTTCTTCCTTACTTTGACAGGTGGGAGTGGAGGTGGACACGCTAGGTTCCAGCGGAGTTGGAAATCCACGATTCTTCCGGCGCTCCGAACGCCTTTCAGATAGGCGAAAATACAACTGGAGGACTGTAGACCAAAGCTCACTAAGGGTAGTTGGCCTTGGAACCCTTGCTAGTTCGACCTTCAGATTTCCTCTCTTAGACCCCGACGGAAAATGGTGTATTGTGCGTTCTCTTGCCAACCCGCATCAGCAGCCACTGTTTTAAAGCGTGAAATGTAGGACAATAAATCCGAATTGCCTTGACGAATGTCCAAAAGCTGGTCACTGGTGACCACAGCCGTCTCCTGCCTTTCAAAGGCCATTTTGAACAGGGCTTTGAATCCGGAATAATCTTGCAGCAAGTGACTAGCACTAGTCACAAGAGGGGCTGCCCAGGATAAAGCGTTTCCAGTTAGGTTAGAAACCAGAAACCAAATGCGAGCCTGACCTGTGGCATAAGTCTGGGGTCTAAATGTGAAGTGGATTATGCATGCCTCCATGAATTCTTTGAATTTATGGGGAGCTCCATTGTATTTGCCACAGGACAGTGAAATGGGAGGAAGATTGCTGCGGGACTGTTCATGGCGATCGACCTTCTGCCTCAGGGCGGTGTTCTCAGCTTTAACAGCCTGTAGTTCTTGAGTCAAGTTGTGAACTGCGGAAAGGAGTTCCTGGACCTGTTCAGGGGATGCCATGATTTGTTCTTCTGGGCATTGCAAACTGTCAAACTCAGCTGTAGCCGGCTGTAAATCCGTTATCTCCAAGTCCACCTCCCCTTCCTCCTCACCTGATTCTTCTGAAGAGATTTCACATTGACGGTTCTTTCTCTTAGTTTTCTTCTTTTTTGTGAAGAGAAATGGCCTTCCGCAGTAAGAAGCCACCCTGATCCCCTGTTAAACAGGGAAGCCGGGGACCCCCTTCCTGCAAAGACCACAAGAAGAAGAAAAAAAGCACCATCTTAAAAAAAACCTCTTCAGACAGATTCGTAGCAGAGGAACTCCCGGTTGACAAGACTTGTTCCGGTTCTGGTGGCTGGTGAATCGAAGCGCGTATAAGGAGTTCCAGTAAGGTACAGCCCAAGATTTTTTGTAGCAATGAGCGTTCTCTGAAGGTGTGGAGATCTTGAAGGTGTAACAGTCGGGCGATTCCGGACCAGTGGAATGAAGGGAACGTGCCGTAAAGAAAGGCACCAGGACGAGCACAGCACAGCGCGGCCCAAGGAGCGGGAACGCTGCAGAGAAAAAGAGGAAACAAGCAGAGAGGGAGCGCAGGTAAGCGGAAGAGAGAGGGAGCTGAGAGAAACTGAAGGTAAGAAACAGAGACGGGTAGACGGTAGAGGGGAGAAAGGAAAGAAGGGCAAGAACGAGCAGGGAAATGGAAAGTCAGCAACAAAGCACACAGAGAGTGGGGAAGAGCACAAGGGCCCAACCCCGGCAAAAGAGGCAAGCGGCAGGAGGATAGCAGCAAGCGGAGAGGAGCACAGCAACAAACCGAAAGTGTCAGACTTGCTCCTTCCAGGCGTAGAGGCAGCACAAACGCAGCTAGAACGCCTCCCTCCCCGTTAGGTCGCAGCACCTGGAGATAGACAACGCAGGAAACTTTGACCCTTCGGGGAAAGAGGGTTAGGGTCCGTTGGTTGGATAGGTAGGGGAATTGTAGGAACACCGGAAAAAGGGTTGGGTAGAGGTTCTGGATAGGAAGGGGGATGTCGGGTTACATGCTCCTCGACTCCTTTGAAAACTCCGCCCACGCACTCCTACTCTCACCTCACACTCTTAACTGAACACCTTGGTTCACCTCGGGCCTTTGTACTGGAGCCCCTAACCAGTACATTACAAGAAACACTTTAGCTGCAGTTTATCCACATTACACCATGCGGTATTTCAAGGCTGCATTACTTCATGCAATTTCTGTAGCAAGTGCCTAACTGCCCTCCCAATCCTGCATTCATAGCATGCAGTGCCGATGAGGTTTTGCCCAAAACAAATAAATACTTAGCTTCGATTGGTGCATGAGTTTTCTGCCCTTTTCGTGCTGATTTGGCCACGAACTTCTCCCAGAGTTCCTGTCTCTCTGCAAGAGCAAAACTTGAGTCAGTAACAGTGCGCGCAGTACGCTTGATTAATTAGTTTTCTGAGTACCCTGTACGGCGAGAAGCGCTGGTCCGGAGTCATGCGACTTCACTGTTAATTAAATAAACCATGCGGTCGGTGTTAGTTCTCATGCATGGTTAGGAACGTTTAACTGCCAGCGTTCCCTGCAGGCGTTTTATGCGCTCCGGCTCGCGGTGGGCTGGTGAGCTGATGAGCCTCAGCGCCGTTTCACTGCGTGCCTCGGGTACGTAATACAGATTAAGGCTGGGTACTTATCTCTGCCTTGTACGCGGGGCCTGGGGTTTTGCAGGCGTCAGGCGAAATCGCCCCGCGTAAGCTTGCCTCCGGAGCTCCTGAAAACACGTCTTTCTCGGACGCCGGTCAGGATTGCGAGCGGCTCCCCACGGGCGCGGCTCGCGCATGCGCGTTGATGCGGGCGCGGTCAGGGGCGTGGCAGTCCTCCTCCGAGCAGGCCCAAGCGGTGAGCGGCCTGCTGGGAAATGAAGTCTTCGGGCTGTTCTCCATCCCTGGACCCCGGTTCTACGGAAAGGGTGGAGAACACGCCTGAAGTACCTGGTGTGGTGCTTTCTGGTTGCTTGCCCGCCCCCCAGGCTAACTATAAGGGCATTTACCCTCGGACCTGCCCCAGCCCTGACAGTACTCCCCCTCCCTCCTGCAGGCCCTGGTTTACTAGGGTATTGGAGATGAAATTGGCGGAGGAGTCGAGGAGCATGGATGTTCTCAGCTGGCTCCCAAGACCTTTCTTCGGGACCATACCCCACCCAGTCCACCAGATAACATAATTTCCTGTGTCGAACACTTGAGTCTAGGATAGCATGGACCTCAAATTCAGGGTGGCCGTCTACCATAATGGGTGGTGGTTTCCTAGTTCTCATAAAGGCGGGGGCCGGCTTTACCAAGGCAATATGGAACACCGGGTGTATTTTCATGTGCGGGGGAAGTGTCAACTTAACAGCCACCGAACCAACCAGTGACTCAACCGGAAACGGTCCTATGAAGCGGGGAATGAATTTGCGTGAGCCTTGTAGACGAATGTTTCGTGTAGAGAGCCATACTTTGTCCCCGACGTGGTACATGGGACTGATCCGTCTTTTCTTGTCTGCATGATGCTTGTAGGCATGCTTGGCTGCGACTAGATTGTGTTGGATAACTTGCCAAACCTCTTTTATTTTTTTTGTTTTTTCCACTACTGCTGGTACTTCAGGTATGTTTTCTTGGGGTACTGGCTGAAACCGCGGATGGTAACCGTACAGGCTGTAGAATGGTGTCGTTTTAGTAGAGGAATGTACTGCATTATTGTATGCGAGTTCGGCAAGCCAGAGGACCTCCGCCCAGTCTTTCTCTTTTCCTTGGGTGAGACATCTAAGGTATTGTTCTAGAGTCTGGTTTAGTCTTTCTGTCTGACCATCAGTTTCTGGGTGATAGCCTGTAGACAAACGTACATCGATTCCAACTGATTTGCAGAATGCTTGCCAGAATCTTGACGTGAATTGCGGTCCTCGGTCTGAAACAATTCCGTACGGTAATCCATGCAAACGAATCACCTGTTGTGAAAACAGACTGGCCAGTGTACTTGCTGATGGGGTTCCTTTGCAGGGTATGAAGTGCGCCATCTTGGTTAGATAGTCTACCACAACCAAAACCGCTGTAAAGCCGTTACTCTGAGGTAGTTCAACGATCAAATCCATCGAAACAGTATGCCATGGGGTAGGTGGCGTTGGTAGTGGTTGTAGGAGTCCAGTTGGTTTTTGGCGATCAGATTTGTTTCTGAGACACACTTCACATGCTATTATGTATTGCCGGACGTCGTTACAAATGGTTGGCCACCAAAAATGACGTCTCACTAGTTCTATGGTCTTGACTGTACCGGGATGGCCTACAAACGGGGAATCGTGGCACCATTGTATTGCCTGTTGACGTAATGGTATTGTTGGTAGATATAGTGCGGTTTTGTAGAACGGTAGTCCTTCTTTCACCGACTGGTCTTCATTTTGCATCTCCCATTGAGCCAGTTGTTGAGCCGACATAGCTGCCCTGATATTGTCAAACATTGAATCGACTGTTACACTCCCAATTACCCGACCTGGGTCCACCATGGGTCTGGGTTCTTCTTTTCTTGTCTCTGATGGGTCTATGCTTGGTTCTGGGTATCTTGAGAGTATGTCCGCTTTTCGATTTTCTGCTCCTGGACGGTACGTTATCACAAAGTCATATTCCGAGAATTGCATTGCCCATCGGAGTTGTCTGGGACTAAGGGCTTTGGCTGATTTTAAGAACTGCAGATTTCGGTGGTCGCTGTAGATAGTCACGGTGTGCTGGGCCCCCAAAAGATAATGACGCCACTCATCGAACGCTGTTTTCACTGCCAACAATTCTTTGTCGGCGATGGCGTAATTTTGCTCCGCTGGGAGTAACATCCGCGAGTAGTAGGCGACTGGGTGTAATTGCCCGTTTTCGTCTCTTTGTGACAAGATCGCCCCCACTGCATAGCTAGAAGCGTCGGTCTCGATGACGTATGGTTTACTCGGGTCCGGGTGCTTTAGTACTGGAGCGGTGACAAACGCTTTCTTGAGTGCCTCAAATCCCTCAGCAGCCTTCGCATCCCATGAGAACGGAACTCCTTTCCGGAGAAGTCTGGTAATGGGCTGCACCTTTTTTGCGAAGCCATCTATGAAGCGGCGATAGAAGTTTGCAAAGCCGAGAACTGATTGGATGTCCTTGACTGATTTCGGGGATGGCCAGTCTATGATAGATTGCACTTTTTTCCTGTCCATTGTGACCCCCTGTGGTGACAGAACGAATCCAAGGAACTCGATAGTAGTCTGATGAAATTCACACTTCTCGAGCTTGGCGTAGAGGTGATGTTCACGTAACCTTTGGAGTACTGCTCGCACGTGTTTTCGATGTTCTTCCAAGTTTTGAGAATAAATCAAGATGTCATCGATGTAGACTATGGCAAACACATCCAGATACCCACGCAAAACTTCGTCCAGGAAATGCTGAAAAGCTGCTGGTGCATTGCACAACCCAAACGGCATAACTTGATATTCATAGAGACCAAACTTGGTCCGAAAGGCCGTTTTCCATTCATCCCCTTTTCGTACTCTCACTAGGTGGTAGGCCCCCCTGAGGTCCAATTTGGTATAGACAGTAGATCCACGTACCTGGTCCAACAGCACGGGTATCAGGGGCAGGGGATAACGATTTTTGGTGGTTATTTTGTTTATCGCCCTGTAGTCTATACAAGTTCTTAGGTCCCCGGTCTTTTTGGGGACGAAGAATAAGGGGAAAGAAACCGGAGATGTGGAGTGCCTGATGAAACCATTGGCCAAGTTAGATTCTATGTATTCTTTTAAATACTTGTTTTCGGCTTCGGTGAGGGCGTATATCCGACTGCAGGGTAGCACTGCGCCTGCTTCTAGGTCAATCCGACAATCAAAAGGCCGGTGCGGAGGCAAAGTTTCAGCTGCTGCCTTGCTAAAAACATCCCTGTACTCCTCGTACTCTGCTGGCAAACCTGTTACCTCACTGCTTCCCACGTAATGGGTCAAGGGCTTTGGTGGGTCTATATGACAGTGTGTCTGACAATAACCGGAGTTGAACTGGACTGTGCCGGCATTCCAATCGACGGATGGGTTGTGGAGCCTCAACCAAGTGAGCCCCAGTATGAAGCCAAACTGTGGGGCTGCGATGACGTCAAAACTGAGCGTTTCCTGATGCATTGTGCTGCATTCCAGCAGCAAAGGTATCGTCTGCTGGGTAACCGGCCCTGAGACCAAAGGTGAACCATCTACTGACTTCACTTCCTCAGGAACTGTCTTTGCGCTTACCGGGAGGCCCAACCTCTTGGCCATCTGCACATCCACGAAGTTTCCTGTGGCGCCGGAATCTACCATCAAGGTCACCGAAACACACTTTCCTTGCCATTGTAGACATCCTTCTAGGGTCACATGGGTGATCTGATTTGTGCGCACGTTTGCCAGCACGTGTGGGGTGTTTTCCATGTTGCTCGCTCCTGCCACCCTCATGGGCGAGCTAGCGCGTTTCCCGACGCCCCACCCTTGGATGGTTTGTTGGGACATTCTCGTACAAAATGGCCAGCTTTTCCGCAATATAAGCATAATTTCTCCTTTCTCCTCTTTTCCCTCTCTTCCTTAGAGAGAGGTCCCCGAATGGACCCTATTTGCATTGGTTCATCAGTCCCCTTGTCTGACACCCGAATGGGCTTCTGTTGATCCAATCTCACCATTGGTTTGTTTTCCCAACGGCGTCGATCCTGTCTCCGTTCATTTTGTCTCTGATCTAAACGAAGAACGAGGTCAATCATAGTTGAGCAATCGTCTGGTTGGGGGTCCACCTGAGCTACCAGATCCTTCAGTTCCTCCCTAAGACCCTGATAAAACAAAGCCATCCTTTTCTCCTGTGGCCAATCCGTTTCCATAGCTAGTCGATTAAATGTGGTAACATAAGTGACTAGATCTTTGTTTCCTTGTCGTAGTGTTATCAACTCCTTATCCTTGAGCAATGAAGCGGCCCTACGATTGAATATCCTACCAAACTCCTCCAAGAAATGTTCCCAGCTGTAGAGCAAGGCATCATCCTTGCGGACTAGAGGCGTGGCCCATGAAGTGGCATCCCCGGTGAGATAGGAGATCACGAATGCCGTACGAGCCTGAGCTGTCCTGAACACAACGGGTTTTGTTAAAAAATGCAACTGACACTGCATAATGAACTGATTGAAGTTCTGGGGGTCTCCATGGTATCGTTCCGGAGCTGCCAAGGGTAGAGATGGTTCAGTAGCTACCTGTACCTGTACGGGGACTGGTGGAGGGGCTCTGGGTAAGGGAGTGGTCTGGGCCTGATTCTGCACCGTTAAGGTATGTACCTGTCCCGCCAGGGTCTGATAATCCTGCCTTGTTGCCGCCAGCTCCGCTTTTAGTTCTTGGAATAGCGCTACCACTTCCGCCATGGTTGTGCTGCCTGGGCGCCTCTAATATACTTGGGCTCGCAATTCTGTCAGACTTGCTCCTTCCAGGCGTAGAGGCAGCACAAACGCAGCTAGAACGCCTCCCTCCCCGTTAGGTCGCAGCACCTGGAGATAGACAACGCAGGAAACTTTGACCCTTCGGGGAAAGAGGGTTAGGGTCCGTTGGTTGGATAGGTAGGGGAATTGTAGGAACACCGGAAAAAGGGTTGGGTAGAGGTTCTGGATAGGAAGGGGGATGTCGGGTTACATGCTCCTCGACTCCTTTGAAAACTCCGCCCACGCACTCCTACTCTCACCTCACACTCTTAACTGAACACCTTGGTTCACCTCGGGCCTTTGTACTGAAGCCCCTAACCAGTACATTACAAGAAACACTTTAGCTGCAGTTTATCCACATTACACCATGCGGTATTTCAAGGCTGCATTACTTCATGCAATTTCTGTAGCAAGTGCCTAACTGCCCTCCCAATCCTGCATTCATAGCATGCAGTGCCGATGAGGTTTTGCCCAAAACAAATAAATACTTAGCTTCGATTGGTGCATGAGTTTTCTGCCCTTTTCGTGCTGATTTGGCCACGAACTTCTCCCAGAGTTCCTGTCTCTCTGCAAGAGCAAAACTTGAGTCAGTAACAGTGCGCGCAGTACGCTTGATTAATTAGTTTTCTGAGTACCCTGTACGGCGAGAAGCGCCGGTCCGGAGTCATGCGACTTCACTGTTAATTAAATAAAACATGCGGTCGGTGTTAGTTCTCATGCATGGTTAGGAACGTTTAACTGCCAGCGTTCCCTGCAGGCGTTTTATGCGCTCCGGCTCGCGGTGGGCTGGTGAGCTGATGAGCCTCAGCGCCGTTTCACTGCGTGCCTCGGGTACGTAATACAGATTAAGGCTGGGTACTTATCTCTGCCTTGTACGCGGGGCCTGGGGTTTTGCAGGCGTCAGGCGAAATCGCCCCGCGTAAGCTTGCCTCCGGAGCTCCTGAAAACACGTCTTTCTCGGACGCCGGTCAGGATTGCGAGCGGCTCCCCACGGGCGCGGCTCGCGCATGCGCGTTGATGCGGGCGCGGTCAGGGGCGTGGCAGTCCTCCTCCGAGCAGGCCCAAGCGGTGAGCGGCCTGCTGGGAAATGAAGTCTTCGGGCTGTTCTCCATCCCTGGACCCCGGTTCTACGGAAAGGGTGGAGAACACGCCTGAAGTACCTGGTGTGGTGCTTTCTGGTTGCTTGCCCGCCCCCCAGGCTAACTATAAGGGCATTTACCCTCGGACCTGCCCCAGCCCTGACAGAAAGGCAAAGTTGCAACTCGCCAATCCGGAAGTGAATGCGGGGCTAAATAGGGAAACAGGTAGAACAGAAAAGACTAGACCGCTGACCAGTAAGAATGGCTGAAATGGAACATTCTAATGGCGTTGCCAGCACCAAGTGTTCCAAAGACGCCAGCGGAACCTTCGGGCTGGCGGTGGCGTGACAGTTTGCCTATTTGCAGCCTGGGACCCAGGGCCCTCCCAATCATCAGAGTTTTCAACCTTTACACTCTGCACAGGGACACTCCACTGTGCGACTTCAGCCAACATCTTCCTTTCAGTCCATGACTGCTCTTCACCCAGTCATCCTGGCCCCCATGTATCTATGGGGACAGACCTCGTCTTGCATGATAGCCCATCGACGTTACATGTACAGCAGCCCCTTAAGCTGCTCCCATTCACAGCCAGGGATACCGCCACAGCTGTTTCTATCACGCCCTTGTCAGCCGCGCACTCAATCGTGTCTCCGTTGCCTCGGCAACCTGGCCCAGACGCCTATGCGCATGCGCGATGCGCACACACTACTCCAGCACGCACACGCACATCCTATTCCCTACACAGCTCACTCCCAGACGAACGCAAGTATCCTGTATGTTCGGACCCAGCGCCCACGGCTCGCACAGAGCCCTAAGGTTAGTTTCCTATCCCATATAGGCCTCCCTTGCACCTAGTTCACGATCCCTTCCAGCCAGTCATTTTTTTCTTTCTTTGACTAATATCGAGCCTTGGCCATTTTGTCTCCTCCCTCGGCTCCCCAGAGACTCAGAACGATGACCTGTATCTCCAATACCACCTATAGCAGACCCTATTTTGAGGTTTCTTTAAGCAATAAGCTTTGTGTTGTACAGACATTTGTTTTGACTGTTGTAACACATTGTTTGGTTGACAAATATGATGTAATACTTTGCAAAACTGTACACAAGCAAGACAACGTAGCACTAGTATAGAAGTGCGTTGGCAACACACTGTACCAACTTTGTAAATGTACCTCCTTGTTGAACCTCTCGTACATTTCAAAATGTCACTTCAGAATTTTGGTTTGTATGGACAAATATAGGCCAGATACAGTGACCACCTGCCAACATTGAACATGTAATGTCATTTAAATATGCACTATATATTTGCAATACATGTGTCTTCTTTTCACACCACTTGCTGAGTTGATGACAAGGTTTATTTTCTATTTTCCATTTTTCTACATTTGATTGTCAATGTCTATACATGTGGCCTAATTAATAAAGGACACTATAATTTTTTTTCCGGTATTTGGATCTGAATCTTCCTCCAATGATGCATACTTGTGTAGATGTATTAGCACTAATATGGAGGTCTGTTAGAATAATTACTACAACAATCCATTGTAGTACAAATGTTTGAGGACAGGACTACCCCACTGTACAAAGTCCCGGTGAAGCCCTGCTGCGGGTCCTAATCTTTAACTTCGACGACAGAGAAGATCGGCAAGGAATCTTCTCCCCTTGAGCTGATGGGAACAACCAGTTTACCAAACTGCTCATCAGGCCTCCCTTCTCTGGTAGAATTTGCTGTACAGAGCTACAGTGAACAGGATAGCCAGCCAGGAGGAAAGGACCCTGCTTGTGTTGTAGGGAGCGCACCTTTTATTCGTCGCTTTGCTCTGTTGCTGGTTTCTTCCCTGGGCAGTGCAGGACTCTCCAGTCTTCCTTCTTCTTGTCAGTCCAACAGTCGCGTCAGGAACCGTGAGCCTGCAGGACCTGCCAGGAACGTCTGCCTCAGCTACAGCATTCGTCTGATTTAAAAGTACTGTGCTAACCCGGTTGTTCATTTCGTCCAGCCGTGGTGAAAGTGTGTGAAATCTTTCGCCAATCCGAGGGCTTGTCCTTCTTCATTCGTTAAAGTAACTTTTCATCTGACCAACTTCGTTCTGAACTCTTGGCAAAGACTTAACCGCAAACTACCCTGAACTGTGTGATCCACTGCACAGACTTTGGTCCATTGACCTTGGGCCAGGCCCCTTTAATTTGATTTCCTCACTGTTGTTCCTTTTTCTAGATTTCCCTGCTTACTTACTTGTTGGTACTACTCAATTTCTGTCTAACTTTGCCTTTCCCTCCCTTTTGAATTACTGGAGTGCCATTTGCTCACACTTCATTTTGAGCCTAACTTGTCTAGAATCTATTGGGTGTGGTGTAGTGTATTAGTAACGTGACATTCTACTGTTTAATAAAAGTGACATTGCTAATAGCTGATGTGTAAATAAATGTATATTCTTTTACTCAGAAACCTTGAGTCAGTGTTTGTTTGAATCACAGTAATTGCTGTCCTTTGTGTAACTATTGGCACTGCTCACTTACTCTTGAGATAAGTCTGGCTGCTCCGCCATCGCTACGACTTTACTGTGTAGTACAGGCTTGTACCAAAGGTGAATATGTACTGTCACTTGTAGTCCTAATTGTGTGTGGTGTTCCCAAAGGGTACTGCATATAATTCAGCCTAACACTGGTGTACAGCGGTGAGGATCAAGTATAATGATTACACTTAGAGTGCTGCTATTACCTTGGATCAACTAACTACAAGGCTAACCATCACTAAAAATCAATATTAATCATGTCTGATATGGAAAGCTACAGTAAGGAGACCCTCCTTAGTTACACAGTGGATTATCTATAAAATCTGTGTAGAGAAAGGGATTTCTCTGTAAAAGGCAAAACGTCTGAATTGATTGAAAGGTTGTTAGAGAAACAAAGTCTGGAGGGTGGGTCTTAAATACCTGACCCCTCAGCAAATGTGGAAAACAATGAGAATGATAATGTGTCTATTATTTATGCTCCCTTACCTGCTCAACAACCTCAACCTTTGTCCAATGGGACCCCTACAGGTCCTACACTCAGTCCTGAATTAATTGCTCTAGAAAAGATGAAGCTTGAATTGGAATTTAAAAGTTTAAATGCTCAAACTGAGCAAAGCATCAATAACTTAAGCTCATCGAAATTGAGATGAACCATGCCTTAGAAATGAAACAGTTGTCTATTGTCTATTGAAAATGCTTCTCTCCCAGAGTCTTCTAGGTCTTCCAGCCCTAAGAGACCCTGTATGCCTAAAGAAATTGTGGGTATGTATGAGGTTAAGCTTGATATTATGGATTGTTTGGCAAAGCTTGGATATAACCATGGGATTCAAGACATTACAGGGAATCAGTTGCTTCCTTGGCTCTTCTCCAGGATACCCACTGTTGCATCTGATGTTGTGATGGAGTTGGGGAAGGTGGATAGGAGGGATTATGAGTGTGTGAAGCTATCTTTAATTGCTAGATTTGTGAAGACCCCTTCCCAGAACCTTAAGCGGTTAAGGACCCTCAAAAAGCATGATGGTACCCTTTGGGCTACCTGGGTGTGTGACTGTTTGAAAAACTTAATTGGTTGGGTTAAGGGTTACAAAGTGTCCACTTATGACGTATGAGAAATTTTGTTATGTTGGAGTCCTTTATGATGCTTGCTCTCCTGAGCTCAGACAGCACTTGGTTGATTCTAAGGAGATAGATCCAAAGAAGTTAGCTAAGGCTGCTGACTTATGGGTGGCCAACAGGGCTACTCAAAAGGATTCTGGGGCCACTCAGAAGAAGGATGAGGGAAAGCAGCCAAAGAAAGATAACAAAGAGAATTCTAATACCTCCAATCTAAAAGAGGGCCACAAACAGCAACATAAGGGTAAACCACCAGGGAATCCGAATCAGGCTAGTGCACCATCTGGACCCAAACCAGATGGAGGTCAGAACAACCCCCCATTCATCAAGATATTTGGGAAATTAATGTGAAAGGGGCTCCCAGATGTAAGGGTAAAACTTCAGGGGTCCACACTGTCTCCTTAGCCTTCTCCCCAGAGGAAGAAGTACCTATGGCAAGTGGAAACTTTCACCTACTGACTGATGAACCCATGAGAGTCTCAGCTAGTGTTTCTTTAGTGTCTCTGGGCTTGTGGGAACAACAGAATTTAGATGTTTATAATTCCATCCCAGATAATACTGAAGAGTATTATAAAGATAGTGTTCTTGTGAATGGCCAGGAGACTCCTGGCATCAGAGACACTGAAGCCAGCATAACTGTGATGGATGAATCATTTCTCAAGGAGGAGGATGTTGCTAAGGTACCTTAATGCCTGACCAAGTTAGCTGGAGGCCCTGTGCAAAGGCTTCCCGAGTTACCAGCTCTCATCCAGTGTAATGATATGACTGTCAAGATACCTGTTAGTGTGCAGAGTGAAGTGCCTGGGAGAGCCCTGTTGGGTAATGACCTGAAAACTCTTGGCCTAAAATGGGTTCAGAAATTGACAAATTCTGTAGGAGCTGTCACACTTGCCAAACCTCTGGCAAGAGTGGAGCCAAGAATGTGGCACCCCTGGTACCTCTCCCCATGGTGGGAGTTCCTTTTGATATGGTGGGCATTAACATTGTTGGTCCCCTTGTCCCTCCTACATCTTCAGGGAACAGGCTTATCCTGGTTGTAGTAGACCATGCTACTAGATACCCAGATGCAATACCTATGAGGATTGTTATGGCTTAGGCTGTGGCTAAGGCTCGACTTGGTATTTTTACCAGAGTAGGGTTTCCGAAGGAAGTGATATCCGACAAGGGATCCAATTGTATGTCCCACTACATGCAAGCCATGTGAAAAAACTGTGGTGTCACTTACATGTACTCTATAGCCTACCATCCACAGACAAATGACTGGTAGAGGGATTTAATTGTACTATGAAGAACATGATGGGTGCTTTAAATGAACCCCTTAAAAGAAAGTGGGACCTTCTACTGCCATGTCTTCTCTTTGTTTATAGAGAAGTCCCTCAGGAGGGAGTTGGATATAGTCCCTTTGAACTTCTCTATGGCCATCCAGTCAGGGGCCCCTTGGTCCTGATAAAGGAGGGGTTGGAGAGTGCTCCTTCCCCCAAGCCAGTCAGAGTGACTGACTGTGTGATAGGTCTCCAGAGGAGAATGTTCCACATGATGGCAGACGTTAGTGATAACTTAAAAGCAGGTCAGGCTCTGGTCAAATATTGGCATGAATAGAAGGCCAGCATGGTTGAGTTTACTCAAGACCAGCTTGTATGAGTTATGGTGCCAACAACATAGAGGGCCTTGCAGGACAAATGGATAGGACCCTTCAAGGTTGTGGACAAACTTGGAGAGGTGAACTAGTTGGTGGATTTAGGCAGACCTTAGAAAGTTCCCAGAGTCTTTCACACCAACCTTTTAAAGGCATATGTCTCAAGACCAGAAGTGGGAGCTTTGCTTCTAGTTCCAGCTCAAGAGGAGGAGGAGAGTGAACCTCTACCTGACCTACTCAGAGGTCAACCTTTAGATGGGAACATAGAAAGAGTCAATCTCTCTTCTCAACTGACATCTGAACAACAGGAGGAGTGCAAAGTTCTGTTAAATCAGTTTGCCTCCCTGTTTTCACTTTCACCAGGCTTGACCCCTTCGGGCTAGCATGATATTATCACTGGTAACTGTTTAGCTGTGAAAAGCAGAGGTTACAGGATGTCAGAGCATGTGAGATCCCACATCAAAGGAGAGGTCAACAAGATGCTTCATCTCGGGGTTATAGAGCATCTACAAGTCCATGGTCTAGTCCAGTTGTTCTAGTACCAAAGGCAGGATCCAAGCAGTTGAGATTCTGTGTGGACTAAAGAGCTCTAAATGCAGTCACTAGGACTGATGCCCATCCTGTGCCAAGGACAGATGAACTGGTGGATAGACTTGGTTCAGCCAAGTACCACAGTACATTTGACCTAACATCAGGCTATTGGCAAATAGCCGTGACCGACCATGCCAAGGAGAAAACTGCATTCTCAACCCCAGCAGGCCTCTACCAGTTTAATGTTATGCCTTTTGGACTCAAGAATTCACCTGCTACATTCCAAAGGTTGGTCAATCAAGTTCTGAATGGGATGGAGGACTTCTGCATGGCATACTTGGATGACATTACTGTGTTCAGCCCTACCTGGAAAGAACACATTGATCCCTTAGGATATGTTTTGCAGGCTCTTGAGCCGGCCCATCTGACCATAAAGGCAAGCAAATGTCAAATTGGTCAGAGCAAATTGGTCTACCGTGGTCATGAGGTAGGAGGAGTTGGAATAAGGCCATTGCTTAGCAAAGTACAAACTGTACAAAACTGGCCCACCCCTACTACTCAAACCTAAGTGAGAGCTTTGCTAGGTCTCACTAGGTACTACAGGAATTGCATAGAGAACTATGGGACCATAGCTTTTCCCTTGAATGTGATCTCCTCTCCAAAATTCACTGAAAAGGTTAGATGGAGTGAGGAGTGCACGCAAGCCTTTCAAAGCCTGAAGAAAGCCCTTTGTCAAGCTCCAGTCCTAAGAGCTCCTGATTATCACCAACCCTTCATTGTGCAGACAGATGCCTCCAATACAAGTATAGGTGTAGTCCTTAGTCAACTGGATGAGAAAGTAGGGAGCACCCCATTTGCTTCATCAGTACGAAGCTGAAGGAACCAGAAACAAGGTGGGCAACCATAGAGCGTGAATGTTTTGCCATTGTGTGGTCTTTGAAGAAGTTTAGACCATACTTGTATGGATCTACTTTTGTGATTCAAACCGACCACCAATCCTTGAGATGGTTAATGCAAATGAAAGGGGAAAACCCAAAACTTCTAAGATGGTCAATCTGCCTGCAAGGGTTTGATTTCACCATTGAGCACAGAGCAGGTTGTCACCACCAAAATGCTGATGGTCTCTCTAGGATGTTTTTAACCAACTAGAGTGAAGAGATTCATCCAAGAGTGGATTAAATCCTCCTGTCCCTTAGTCTGGGGGGAGGGGGTGAGTGTTAGGGAGAATTCTCCAGAACGGCTAATTTCCCTTACCTACTGAGTCCCTCAGCAGCTATGCTGGATTTCTAGGATTTATTTTCTTCACCTGGTAAGAGTGTGAGCCTTTTTTTCCCATTCTTACATGGGTTTTGCTGTGTGTGTTTAACATTTTTGTGTTCATAGACTGTCGAGCCTCACCTACTCCATAGGCATCATCTTTTTACTGTGAGTTACACAGCACCTTCAGTGCAGTGACACAGGGTTGTCTTTTTCAGACTTCCCAACTCCAACTCCATTTTCTGAGACTGACTACTGTCTCACAGAACAGGTAAAGTTGCCATTGACTTTATTAGTCTTTTTGAACTCACAGACCCATTACAAACTATCTTACATATAGTTCTGGAAAGGGTTAATAATTATCCCTTTTTGTCTGTTTCTCATGGAACATTGTTTCCTTCCCTTTTTATTAAGACCTGACTGGTGGCAGTGGTAACTATCCTTTCTTTCCTTCCGTGGTTATATTATATAACCTTGGTATTGTTTTAGGCTATCTTGGTAGCCTCAAACTTAAACCAGCTGGACCATATTTACTTTTATATGGTTCCGGCTGGGTTTATTTGCCATTTCTTTTTGTAAAGGTCTTTCTCGTGTTTTACTCTGCGTGCCAAACCAGGTTTGGTTCCTTTGTTCGCCGTCCTTTCGCGGGCTTCTGCACAGAAGCCCTCCTTAGGTGCCTGAATGTCTGGGGGGACAGAATGTGAGGGAGGGGTTTAGGACTCCCTGCACAGGGTCTCCTTGGAGACCGATGTCACACTGTGATCTGATTTGCTGTGGTGACTGTCCCAGCGGGACAGACACCCTGCTGTGTGATTGACAGCCAGGCTGTGTGAATGGGGGAAAACTGCATAAAAAGCAGCTCTCTGGGGCTGGGAAGACAGAGTTGCCACTGGAACGAGAGAACCGAAGAGAAGCTAACAGAAGAGGACCTCTACCACGACTGAACCTCCCGGTGAAGCCCTGCTGCCGGTCCGAATCTTCAACTTCGACGACAGGGAAGATCTGTAAGGAATCTTCTCCCCTTGAGCTGGTGGGAACAACCAGTTTACCAAACTGCCCGTCAGGCCTCCCTTCTCTGGTAGAATTTGCTCTACAGAGCTACAGTGAACCGGATAGCCAGGAGGAACGGACCCTGCTTGAATTTTAAGGAGCGCACCTTTTATTTGTCGCTTTGCTCCGCTGCTGGTTTCTTCCCTGGGCTGTGCAGGACCCTCCAGTCTTCCTCCTTCTTGTCAGTCCGACAGTCGCTTCAGGAACCGTGACCCTACTGGACCTGTCATGAACGTCTGCCTCAGCTACAGCATTCTTCTGCTTTCTTTAAAGGTACTGTGCTAACCCGGTTGTTCATTTCGTCCAGCCGTGATGAAAGTGTGTTAAATCTTTTGCCAAGACGAGTTCTTGTCCTTCTTCATTCTTTAAAGTAACTTTTCATCTGAACGTTCTGAACTCTTGGCAAAGACTTAACACTGAACTACCCTGAACTGTGTGATCCTCTGCAAAGACTTTGGTCCATTGACTTTGGGCCAGGCCCCTTTAATTTGATTTCCTCACTGTAGTTCCTTTCTCTAAATTGCCCTGCTTACTTACTTGTTGGTACTGCTCAATGTCTGTCTAACTTTGTCTTTCCCTCCCTTTTGAATTACTGGAGTGCCATTTTGCTCACACTTCATTTTTAGCCTAACTAATCTATTGGGTGTGGTGTAGTGTATTAGTAACGTGACATTCTACCGCTTAATAATAGTGAAATGTTTAATGAATGATGTGCAAATAAATGTATATTCTTTTACTCAGAAACCTTGAGTCAGTGTTTGTTTGAATCATAATAATTGCTGTCATTTGTGTAACTATTGATACTGCTCACTTACTTTTGAGATAAGTCTGGCTGCTCAGCAATCGCTAACACTTTACTGTGTAGTACAGGCTTGTACCAAAGGTGAATTTTTACTGTCACTAGTAGTCCTAATTGTGTGTGGTGTTCCCAAAGGGTACTGGATATAATTCACCCTAACACCAGGTTGTCCTGTCAAAAGAGCAGTCTAACAAATCCAGCACTCCTCAGACTCTGTCCGAAAGCAAATGCACTAAATCCAGAGGTAATAATATGAGAAAACGTGGTCTCTGGTAAAAAAACATAAACCACGGTCTATGCTGAGAGATGCCTCAATCGTTGAATTAGAAATGTCCATGTTTTCAAACACTGCCTTTTTCTATAAAAGTAGAAAATCATCCATCGGACATGACACTTCTTGCCTGCTTAACATGAACAGGCGCAGACACTGAACAGGAAGTGTGTATGACTCTGAATGCAAAAGCACCCATTTATCCTACAGATCAGAGTGCAATTATCATACATGCTGCTGATCATTCCCAGATTCCTTTGTTGTACTCCCAAGTTGTACAAACGACAATCCAGGAAGGTGAACCCATCAAACCCTTCTTCCTGACTCCTCCGTCTAACTCACCTGGGATTAATCGGAGTACTGTCCAAGATACCTAACCTTTATGTTTTCATATGGACATTGAGCTGAAACACAACTGGGAGACTGTACTATAAAACCTCCTCTTAACCTCTCTAATTCTCCTATATTATACCTAGATGCACAAAATTCTTCTTTTTCTTGAACCTCATCTGTGGACTCTTTCGCTAAACCTACTCTGAGACCCTCTTTTGGTGTCAGATATCCACCAAATTTGTTATATGAAACTTCTTTGACTGCTATCAACATAAGTATGTTCAGTGTTGCAAAACTTTATGAATCAATGGAGAAGAAAATTGACTATCATAAAGGTCTTCTCAACTCATTGTTTGCAAAAGTGGATTGGGTAGAGTTTGAAATTACTCACCACTCGCAAGCCCAGACCCAGAGTTCAAACTCTCCTATTCCTCTATCCTCAATGATGACTCCTGATCCTATTGAAGCCGAAAGTATAATACATTTATGATCCCAGTCATCCATAGTCACCAAAAATATTGATTCTGCGACTTGTTTAATTAATTTAATTAATTAATTAATTAATTTAATTACTTTTAATTAATTGACACAAATTGTGTCAATTATTCCTGAGCCAGGCTCTATACAAGAGGAGCTAGCTGAAGATCCTGTGTTTGCTTTATTCTGCCTGCTGCCACGAAGGAAACAGTCAAAAAACCGTAACAATATGAGCCAAATGAAGATCACGAAAAAGGCAAAGAATCAGCCCCCTAAAAAACATTTGTCCAAACACAGAGCAAAGAAATGTATTTATGGTCTATCGACACCTCCTAGATCTGTTGCAAACAAACCTCAACTTACTGTGGAAAATCCTGACCCTTTATCTCTCCATGTGCAACCTTTGAGTTATAACCCTCTGCAAGCTCCATTGACAAACAAAGACATATATCTCTTACATCCAACTGGACTACCATCTAACAGCGACATCCCACTGCCCAGTTCTTCAGACAGAGCCCATCAATCTAACTACGATCTTATGAACCTGTCTACTTATTCTATTTCATCGCTTCCCCAGATACATTCAATTCATGAGAGTCTCCATTACCCACAGCTTCCAACTAATTCTAGCCGACAGGTAGTGTCCACCAGCATGCAAAAATAATGTCTGCACTTTTTGACTCTGGAACAAAAAGGACTACAAAAAACAAGAAGCAATGACTCATCTTCTCTCTGATTTAAGCAACATCCCTTGCATAATAATAATAATTCACAGCCTTTTAAGACAAAAGCCCTCTATCCGACAAAATAGTAATTACGTTAAGGAAAGCCATTCTAACTGAGACAGGCCACCTTTAACAATGATGGACAAGTAGAGGGATGACCCTTTTCCAAATAGAACCATGCAAAAAGCCTACTTTTCTCGTTTAGAAAATATTCCAGTTTTGGAGATTACATGTAAACGTTTGATAACCTTGTAAAAACCGAGTAGGGCAAAACATTGGCACGTGCTGCAGGGACATAATTTAGGGGTCGCCAGAGGTCGCATCTGCGACCTCTGAGGTCTCCCTTTCGACCTCGGTGGTCACCCTTGCGACTTTAAATAAAGTTATACTTTTTATTTTTGTAATGCAAATCCCTGGGCTGTGGCCAGCACCATGTGGCTCTTTACTTCTGGAGTGGCTGGCTTTCTTGTTCAGGCCCCTTAAAAAAAGAAGATAAATAAGAACAGGAGTGCCACAAGTCTAACACTTTCAACACTGACCCTAAATAAGAAAGATTAGGAATACCAAATAATGTGTAGTTCTGGAATTCTATACAATAATTGGTAAACTTATTAAAGGTTTATTTCAGGCACACTTCAGGGGGTGAGTCACTGATTTAGTCTGTTCTTAAATGCCCCAACTCAACCTTTCATCCTTCTGAGGTCAATACATGAGTACCAACACAGGTTGGGTGATATTGGGTGTATATTTTTTCTATATAAAGCGCTTAAGCGTAAGTGCTATATAATAACATATCATCATCATTTGGTCATGGACGCCTGCTTGCATTCACAGTAATTTGGTAATATGGGCCTATACACACTGATCTTAATCATACATATGGCGATCCATTCTTGTATGAAATGTACATCACATTATAGTGATATCATAACCATTTTTTCATGGTGTACAATGCTATGTGATGCCACTTCCTGTTTTGTCAACGGGTGAAAGGTCGTGTTCCGTTGTTTCCCGTGATATCATTTTGGGGTGGGGTCAAATGACATCACTTTCCTGTAATGTCATCAGGGGGTCAAGAGTCGTGTGATATCACTTCCGCTACCCCGGGCATTTTGGTGAAATGACGTCCATGACGTGTTCTCCAATGGGTTACTGTAGATTTTTCTTTGCTTACTGTAATTGTACACAGGCATTTTGCCTACTGTAATTGTACACAGATGTTCTGGGTTCCTTTGACTATTCAAAAGGTGTTTTGCTAATTGTAGCTATAACTCAGATGTCTTTGTTTTAGGATTTTGACAGCTGTACATACTATGGAATGTGATTTCTCGTTTAGGGTGTTAAATATACATCAATGACGTAAAATATAGGCTGACAATCCCTTTTTTCCTAATTTATTAATCCATAGCGCTTGGGCTACTTGTTCTTTTCTTTATACTCATTTTGATCAGTCTGGGTTAAATGTCCGTTCACCAGACCCTGCAGCTAAAGCGGATGTAATTATTATTAGCGTTCAGATTTAAATTCATTAGGAGTGCGCAGTGTCCCTCAATCTAACACTTACCACAGTTCAAATGCAGTTTGCTTGAGTTGGAACAAAAAAACACAGCAGGACTGGCTATTTTAGCCCACAGCATGCATTGGGTCCCACTGCAGAGTGAGTTCTTCCAGTCTTTGCTCTCCCCACCTAGGGACGTTTGCAAGAAGAGTGGTATGCCTTGGTCTTCAGCAAAATAACCACCCACCTGCCTTGGCACTGGGTAGGGAGCAGATCTTGCCTCTCCCAAAAGAGGTCCAAATGAATGTGTTGCATAGTGCAGGAATGAATCATAGAAGGAGTGGGATACACCCTCTGCATAGGTAAAAGGCCACAAGGGATATGATAAAACAAGCCTGCTTCAAGGGGTCCAATCCTTGTCCTTGTGAAAAGGGACATGTACCTTCTGATATCATACCCAGAGGGCCTTCTCCACAGGAAGTGTAGGGGACAGGAAGGAGAGAACAGCCCACATAATGTAAATTGGAGGAATCCTTCCTCAAACCATCTTCTGCTCCCTGACTGTCGTTCCAAACCTCACCCATTCCCAGTCTGCAGCTTCAAAGACCATTTGGTGTGCAACCTACAAGTGTGAGGGATGCCTTTGTATGTAACTGTCTCTTTGAAGCCAGGCTCTCAGGGCATCGCCAGCACAAGCAGCCCTTTCAGCCTGCCCAAGGCCTCCTTGCAAACTGCACCCGTTGCAACATCTACCCACAACCTCTTCTTCCCATTGCCAGCACCAACATTAGTGCAGCTTGTTTTTGACACTATTTCTGAAGCATGGAAAAGACCAAAGGATATGTCATGCAGACATGGTCCTCCTATATTGCCAGTTGGCCATCAGTTGGAGGGAGCTGAGAGACAGTGATGCATGCCATGGATCGGCACATGCCTTTACACCATGCTGCCCTTGTGTAAGTGACTAGCTCAACACTTGGCTAAGGAGTAGAAAAATGGCACGATGGAATGACTGGACATGGGGTTGGGACTTCTTGTATGAGTTATGGTGCCAACAACACAGTAGTGTTAGTAGTGTGGCCATTGCTGTCAAAGTGTCTGAGAGTTTCACAATGGGCTGTGGAAGATACTTACTTGCACCATTGTCTGCAGAGTTGAAAAGGGGGTGAAACAAGTTGAAGCAAGTGTTACAGAGCCAGTTTGGAAGTAGCAAGTCCAAATCAAATTAAATGAATGGGCCAAATGTTAACTACTTAATTGTAATTGTAAAATTAAAGTTACTGGGAAAGTTGACATCAACTCTTTAGATGGCAAAAATGTGTTGAATTATGTTCCACTTGTTATCTGTGCTCTTATGGCTCGCAGGTAATGGAGACAGCCAAACATGCTAATTTTAATAACTCTCTTTCTGTTAAAAGGTGGCTCTCTGTCAGTCTGTGCGTTATTGTGGTTGTAAAATACCAGGAGCAGAATTAAAGAACCTGACAGTAGTAGAACACATGTTAATGGTATTTACAACTAGTAGGCCAGCCCCACTGCAGTCAGTCAATAGAACTATGGCCTAAAAGCAGCAAAGGTTTTCTTAGCAGACACTACAGATGGAGGTGTGCTGCTCACTTACTGGCTACTGATGAAAAGTGAGCAGCAGTAAATACATTCTGGTTTCAGGTGTTGAATCATCATATGGCATCACAAATATGAGGTAACCAATGTTTCCCTAGACTATGTACATTTAGTAATTTTGAACATTTTGAAGGTTGAGGCCATAAAAGCAAAAACTAAATTATATGTGGTATAGATAGATCTAAGGCAAGCTTTTGACATGGTCCATAGAGACAAACTGTGGAAAAAACTTTGTAGATGGCAATGTCCAACAGATATTACAGATGCCATCCATGCTCTCTATCATAACACCTCCGTCCAGGTGAGATTATCGACTAGAGGAGCGATTACAGTGCAGATCGACACCTGGAGAGGTTAAAACAGGGCTGCCCTTTGGCGGAAACGCTGTTTAATCTATACATCTCTGACCTTACAATTTCTCAAGAGGGTATGTGAGCCCATTCACCAATCCTGAACAGGACACAGGTCCCACTGCTAATATAAACAGATGACCTGATTATTCTTGATAAAACCCAGATTGGGTTACTGTTTAGCTGAATTTGTCAAAACCAACAAGTTAGAGATCAATGTTTTTTGGCACGATAAAATAAAGAAAATACTAAATCACAGACCATGATCTTCGGAGCTCTTCAAGGAAGAAAAAGTCAAAGATTTTCAACAGTCAATCAGACTGACCCAAGCCCACACCTATAAATACATTGGAGTGTGGCTGAACTCAAGAATATGTGAACATAATGGGTAATAGCGTTAAAAACAAAAGTAGATTCCTGGCGAGACAAGGTGCGATTCAGGAAATATAGCAAATTCTCATTGTGCCCACTAGTATTATTCTATCGCCAAAAAGTAAAACCAATACTAATCTACGGAGGTCAAACAATTTTAAATCTCCCTTGGCAAACCTGGGATATACTTAAGGGGCGATTTTGGAGAAAAGTGTTGTCCTTACCTTGCTCTCTTCCGATATCGAGAATACGATTTGAGGTGGCTATGCAATCGTTACCCTCTATAGTACTTTGGAAATCTTTGGACCTATATCATAAAATACTAACTGATAACTGTTTACCAACAATTGACATCACAAGAAGCAAACCAAATGCTGGACACATTTTCCTCCTCAACAAATGGAAACAGAATTGCAATGAATGGCTGTAGACCTTGACTACCAATACAGAACTGTTGAAAAAAAATCTGTTGGCAGTCAAAAAGAGAATACAGACTCAAGTTTGGATTAACACATATGAAATAAAAGCGAAGTACAAACTGTCCATTAACTGCGCACAAGATGTGCGAAAACTAAATCAACTTCCCGGATACCTCAAATTGTATCCATCCCTGAAACTATGCAACCTATTTCTACGTTTTAAGCTGAATTTGCTGCCAACGCGAGAAGTTTTGAGATGTATTCAAAACTTAGGAGATGCCCCCCCTAATACTTGTCACTTTTGTAAGAGCAGTGATCAACTTGAGACCTTGTACCATGTGATTATGAGAGGCCTTGCCAGATACTCGAAATAAGTATTGATGATATATCCGGCAAACTACTACAGCTTTAACCAATCAGGGAAGATGGTCATCAATTCTGCTGGTAGAAGATAAGTCAACTATCGTTGCAGTGTTATCATTTTGGAACTGTATATCAACAATATATGTGTAGAATAAGTCTTCGGATTAAGGAAACAATATTCAAGTTGAATCGCTATAGTTGGAAATGTTCTTTTAAACAAATTGGATGTACAGGATTAAAATGTAGATCTGATCTGATATGAAATGAAATAATTAAAAAGTTTGTAAAGAAACGAAATCATTTAACAATGAAAATAAAAAATCATCATCTTTTTTCTCAGACTCATAATCATTGGATGTAGAGGCAACTGGAGGAGACTGAACACATGTCACAACCTGCACCTTTGCATGTGTTCCTCCCAGCTCATGAGACACTGGGCAGAACTAAACCTCTTCCGCATATCTGCCCCTTCCCTCTGGGCACTTTCAGGTGCACTGGACATGTTTGCATTCAATATAGCCATTTCTTCATATCCACAACAAGATGACATGGATTGTCCCCTGCTACAGCCAATGAATATAATCTCCACCAAATTTAATTTTTTATGATGTAATATGTAGAAATGATATGTGACTGTATTATGTTATCATGTGATATTGTAAATGATCTTTTTTATCTTATGTTAAGGTTATTTTGTTTAACCAAAATGAACAATAGAATGAATAAATAAATAAATAGTCTCCTCCTGCCTGTCAAAAAATGTAAGGCATGTGCTTGCTATGGCAATAATGTATTCAGTGAAAAATCTTAGCTAAGAGACAGTTAAGGGTATTTGATTCAATGCAACAAAGCCTTTGAAATTCAGTGCAGGTGGGACGTCATAACCACCATAACTCTGCACCCCCCTTCTGGTGTACCCCAAGATGTCATTGTTATATCATTGTGAATCCCTTCTTTGATATTATGTATGTGCTCATGTACCTTTCAAGTTGTGGGCTTGGGGCAAGATAAGGCAATCATTACTTCCCACACCCACCGATTGCTAAGGGTTGTGTTGCATTGAATCATATCACTTTAACTTTCTCTTAACTACAGTTTTTCATTGAATTTCAAGGCTTCTTCTGGGCCTAATAGCCATTTCCTTCGGCCGTGGCCACTGTACTTGTTGCACCATGGAAACAGGGAAGGCTACAGTTTATGGCCGAGGTCCATTACCTCCTAGTGACCGCAGGGCCCATTGCCATGGTCTTCGGCCTTGCCCACTGTCCATGTCTCCCAAATCTAAAACACACAGCGGGCCTTGGCCAGTTGCATCAGTGACATGCCCACTGTCCATGTTGACACAAATATTAAAAAATGTAGTCATATGGCTCAGAGTCCATTGGCCACTGTACATGTTGCACCAATTATTCCTAAAAACCCACTGCCCCCTGCCTAGTAGATGTGATCTGTGAAGTTGTAAAAGACTATTCCAGTGACATTTTCCCTCCCTCTTCTAATATCTTCCTGTGCTGATTCTCGCAGTAATGATTTAAAATAAACATTTCTTCCCCATCCACACTGGTACTCACCATGTGTCCCTCTCCTCTTTTCCTGGTCCCCACCACACCCACCATTGTGTGTTCCTTTTCTGACCTTCTCCCATTACCCCTTTCACTTTTTGGTTCATGCTATGCTATTCTTGTGAAGTTACTGCAGTAATCTTGTGCTATTTCCACAGGATACCCCCGATAAGCTGTATAAGCGTCACCAAAATCAATCCAATTAAACAAAATAACAGAGTGCACCAGGTGCAAGAACAAAACAGCTTTATATACATTATTTTGCAAAAGTAATGGCTGGGTGAAAAAACAAATAACTCTCTCCACCCGCTGACATTGGGTCGGGTTTACATAATTACAAAACATTTCATACAATTCTAACATAGTCATTGGCTACTCTAATCAAAACCCTATACAACCCCCTACATTAGAATCGTCCATTGGCTAATCCACTATCTCCAAAACCACCCATGTACAACCCAGCAACTATGATGTCATCACCATGAGCATCATGGCATCATGGCAACTGTTTGATTGTTTGACAGGATTCATGCTAACAGTGATAAGAAGTCGTTATGCTATGGGTTGGCACTTCTTATGGTAGCCGTGGATGTTGCATCCCTCCTAGAAACCCAATTAGCAATTAATCTGAACAGAGAGATCAAAACTTGGCTTCAAGAAAAAACAAATACTCCCATTTAGCTTCCCAGTGTCAGGCCCTAAAAACTGAATAGCCCATTCTGCAACTCTTGTCTCGATACATGTTGCCCACGCAGGTGCACAGTCTTGTAATTAGGTCATGGGATGAACAGCTGTTTTAGAAAAAACATGGTGAATTCCCTGTGTGCAGAAAACCATTTCTCATATTTATTGGTCTCACCAATACATTCTACCACGGGTGTAATGGCACTAACGTGCTGTTGGGGGCACTGTGTATGTAGCTTATCTTTGTATCTTCGGCAATGTTACTACATGGATTCTCGTGCACTTGCCGATCAAAGCTCTGTGTATTTATCTTGTTATCATTTGGAATGAAAATAATTGTTGAATATCTAGTTTCGAGTCCTGGAAACAGACTATACCGACAGCTTCAGCTAACACAATCCTATCGTGGAAGACCACAAACCACCATCCGATCCACCCTTCTTTCTTGACCTTGGTTGTCCAGTGTTTTCCAAACAGAAGTGAAAAGGAAAAGTTTTAATAAATCAAATACATGTGAAGCTTCAAATGGGGGACTACTTTCAAAATGGTGATATCCTTGCTCAATGATACAAACAAAACTCAACAAAATGAATGTTCTGATATACAGGCTTTGTTTCCGGGTCTGGCAACAGTAGTTAATTTATTGGCACTTGGTTTAATTAAGAAGAGAGTTTTTATGACAGGGCTACCTGTTTATATGTCTTTTATAGATTTTAAACTGGCTTTTGACCCGGTAGACCGCAATAAATTATTTAAAAAACTGAAAGATTGGCATTGTCCAAATCACATCACATTGATGATACAGTCACTGTACACCCAAGCAACGATTCAAGTTAAACTAAACCAGGAGGGTATTTTAAAGAATACCATACCAACCTCCAGAGGCCTCAAACAGGGGAGTATTTTGGCCGCAGCCTTATTTAATTTTCTTTTATTAAGGACATTGGTGATTATTTGTCTAAATTCTCTGCCTTTCCCCCCAAACTTGGCAATCTTACAATTTCTTGGTTGCTCTAGGCGAATGATCCTTTTGGACCAGACACCAGTGGCCTTACAAGAAGTATAGATGATTACATGGCTGATAATAGGTTGACCATTAACTTTGATAAATCCATAATGTGTGAAGGAATAGTAAAGTATTCCAACTATACATGGTATGTACAGAAAACCCCTTTAACTCAGGTAATGGATTATTATTTGGGAGTGTGCTTATACAACAAATGTAAAATGGAGCACTCAAAATCATTATTCACATATACTGCAGACCTACTGTCTAATCAGCATGATCGATTGCTGGAAACCTGGAAATGAAGTTGCTTAAAAATTATGGACCTAGTGGGAGTCTCATCAGATGTGCTGGTAAGGACCCCAGATAAGGCAAATAAAAAGGATTTGGTGTTATGATTGGACCCTAACCAGAGAACAGTGCACCAAATATAAGGTGTTTGCAAATGTTGGTTGTGAAAAGAGGTTCATGAATGTCTTGCAAGTATATCTGCAGAAATGTCCTTGCTCTAAAACAAGATATGGTTTAAGAAATTTAGATTTAATTTTTGGCTGACAAGGGAGGTGTTAGGTTTAAGGTAAAAGTGGCCACTTGCTCGGAAGAACTGTTGCTTTTGTAATTCAAATACGTGCCTGGAAACGCTTAAACATCTTTTGGTTGAATGTCCTAAATTGATAAATGAAAGACATATATGATTTAATACTTATTTTAAGGATCATAGAAACTTTGCAGATGATTCTATAGGTCAGCTGATGAATGTTGTTCAACATATATCATTAATTTTAGCGGTTGTACGATTTTTACGGATAATTAATGTTTTATACAGTGGAATATTTTAAGGGACATGAGGACATGATCAGGTTAATGCTATTTTTGACTTTGCTATTACTTCATTTATCAGTGTATGGTCATAATGATGTATTATGGAATGATAATGTTATGTTAATATTGAAAGGTTGAAATACTCAGCCAAACAAAAAATAATACAAAACAAAAACTAAATGTTCATGTTTATACCCAGTTCAGCTATACATGCCACCCTTCATTGTTGTGTATATCGTCAGTGTATTCAGGAACTTAAGGCTACCTGAAGGGCAGCAAAACTAGTTCACTGAAGTGAAGTTAAGAGCGGGAGAAACCTTTTGCCAACGCACTGAGACAAAAATATAAATATAATAAGGAATGAGGCAAGCAGTGTGGCTAGTAAATCGTGGAAGACCCCAAACCACAAAACATTAACAGTATGAAGAAGTTACTAGCCCTTCGCCCTTAGCCACATGCTAATTTTGACTTGAGTTGTTTCTTGAGAATACAAAAAGACAATTAAATAGTTGCGAAGATGTCCATACGTCCGTATTTTAATTATCTATGACAGAATATTCCCTAGTATCAGTTAACAATTATAGATGTAATAATGAAATGATAATGTCTGGTTTGGCAATGAATAATGGGATTAAGCTAAATCCATGCCTGAAGCTGTTTCTGTTGCTGAGCCTGTGTGCTCGTTTTACCTCTAAAAAGCAAATAACAATAACAGGGGGGTTGGGGAATCTAGCCATATACTAAAATTATTCCCCCTATGGACTGAATTCTCCTCTTAAAGAAACCTCCAAGCAATGCCTCTGAATTGGACTTACCAGATTAGGGTGTCCTGTAAGGAGTCACCCTAGCAGTGTAAATGCCTGGAGATCATGTCTGCCATTATTGCGGCAATTTTATCACATTCGTGTCAAACATCATTATGTGATGATGTGGATGCCGTGAGCCCGCTGTAATCACTTGGGAGGCTCATTTGTTTGTGTCTATTATAAAAACAGAATTACAACTAATTCGCCTGTTAGTTCAATCAGTGAGTTTGAACTTCTTATTGTATAGAGTATTTATAGAGCGCACAAAGACCATAAGGTATCGAGGCGCTGAGTGGTGAGAGAAAGACTGAGCAAGAGAATTAAGAATAATTAAGCTGATAACAGGTGGGTTTTTAGAGCCTTGCAGAAAGAAAAAAACCTCTTGAGTTTTACGAAGGTCTAGAGGCAAAGCGTTCCAGAGCATGGGGGCAAGAACCAAGAAGGATTGTGTTGTAATGTGTATCTGAGGTGAGGTGGTGACATCACTATTACATGGAATGTTGTGATGTCAGAGTGAGTGGAGTGTTGGGATGTTATGCTCTGAAAGCTGGGTTCTAAGAATGACAGTTGAGAGCTATGCTGGCTTGAAGGGACATGCCAATGTTGTTCCTGGCAACCAACATGCAATAAACCTACTTATATCTTACCTGCTGGTCCGGGTGTTACTCCAGGTATCAAGTTTTTACAGATCACCCTATAGCTCTGGTCCGAGATAATCTAGGAACAAGTAACAGAAACGTGTGAGTTGAGCTCAGTGGGCGATTGGGGATGCAGGGCTGAATCCTAGAACATAAAAAATCAGCTCCAACATTGTGGATAGCACAATGGACCGTGCAGAGAACCTTAAACCTAACTCGGCTTCTAATGGGATGTCAATGTAGTTGAATCAGGAGTTCTAAAGAATGAGCAAGTCTAGGAGTGCAAGATGTGCTGCAGCATTCTGGAGAATTTGGCGGTGTGGGAGTAGCCTCTCAGGTTGCCCAAGGTAAACAGCATTGCAATTGTCTTGAGAACTCATAATAGAGGCTGTACAACGTTTGATCTAAGATCAGCTGGGATGAGATGGAGAACATTTTTTTAACCCTTACGTTTTATAAAGCCCATCTGACAGACTGTGGACACCTGGGATTTCCGAGATCCAGAGGACATGAGTTTAATCCCAAGACTCTTCACCACAGAAGAAGGCTCCGGGCAGGGGCCAAAAGAGGAAGGCCAATGATCACTGGTCCACCAATGACCCTCTGCACTGGAACCAACTAGGAAAACTAGGAGAGCCTATGTTTTTTCACCATTCAACTTCAGCCAGTCATTGACCATCCAGTCACTGACTGGAATAAGGCAATTTTTCAACTTGTTAGGTGAGCCGGTGGAGGGCGCATTAAGGCAAAACAAGATATGGGTATCGTCAGCATAGGAGAAAATATGTACTCCATGGCTGGCGATAATTTATCCAGTGCCTGCATGTAAAGATTAAAAAGCAATGGGGATAGGGCGTGGCCCTGTGGGACGCCACACTTGAGCACAGTACGTGGGGAAGTAAAAGGTGGAAGGGAGAACGTTTGAACCCAATCTGACAAAAAAGAAGAGAACCATTTAAGTCGAATGCTCGCAATTCCTGTCTCATGGAGGCACCAAAGCTGTTAAGCTCCCCTTGTCTCTGCAGGAGCACCTGGAGGCCTCGGCACAGCTGGAGGAGGGAGCACTGGGGACCTGTGTTCTATTCCTTGGGACAGCTCCTAGAACAAGGGTAGGAAGGTTGTTATGTTCAGTCAAGATCCTTCACCTCCCACCACACCTTTTCCCCGTGCCCTTAGGACACTTCCCAGAAGTTCTGCTCATCTTTTATGTCTTGAAGGTAAACTCTCCATCCTGCATTCTTAGCAGGGGTGCAATGTCCGTGCTTCTGTGTTGGCAGTTACTTCACTGGTTAGTTTAGTTACCAAGCCCAGGCCAGCTGCGGCATTGGTTTTGAGTGTGTGGCAGTCTTTATTGTTCATTAAAGTTCTTGCGCTTTATTTGTGCCAGCTTGCAAGTGCGCGGGTGGTGGCAGTCCTTGCGTGCTGGTGGTGTCTCCTTGGAACATGTGTGCGCAGCGGCAGTCCTTGCACGGTGTTGATGCCCCTCAGCACGTTTGTTTGTGTGCGGGCGGTGATGGTAGAGGCTGTGCGGTGATCTTGTGAAGAAACGTGCACTTAGCGTAAGTATGGTACTGTCCGTAGCTGTTTAACAGTTGCTCAGTTTTCATGTGCTTTGTTTGATGCCTGACTTACTTATTTATCTTCTTGCAGGTATCAGCTGAGTTGGGAATGCAGATTTGGGAGCAGCGGAGCAGCGGATGATGCGCAACGGTATCAGCTGAGTCAGGAAAGCAGATTCGGGAGCAACGGAGCAGTGGATGCAGAGCGATGGTGGAAAGCTGAGCAAGAGCTGCAAACGATGGGAGTTTGTTGCAAACCAGGAACACTGAAGAGACCTCAGGTAAGTGAAATGCTAGTGTGCTGATGTCACGTGTGTTGATCATAGTGACTAATTGTCTCTTTCTTCTGTTTGCAGATTCTGGAACTGACGCAGTGAGCGTTACGCTGCCTCAGGCATAATAACGTCAGCCACACCCAGAAGCAGGTCTGCATATGGGGAATCATGGTGGTTCATTTCTCCAGCATATTGGGGGAAACAGGAAGCATCTTAATTCTAACTACTTAACCCTATGATGAACAATGAGCTTGGCACCAGATGCGCCAAGACAGTGTCCAGTTGGTCCTTTTCCTTACCTTTTGTGGTTTAATTATACTGGGCCCCTGGTTCTCCCCTTTGAGTGATGATTTGTTCTCCCCATGATGGTAACAGGTGGCCCATGAGTGAATGTGTGTTTGCAGGCCAGGATTGGTGGTCGTGACAAAAGCAGCTTCTGGTGGTCGACCGTATCAAAAGCTGCGGAGAGACCTTGAATGAGTAACAGGTATTGAGGGTGCTTCCTCTGGTCCCCTACATCAAATATAAAAGAAATAATGGCAACAATGAATTCATTAGACAATTATGAACCACAAACCATTCTTTGGTCTACGGGTTGGTACACCACAATACAGTCACTAGGTGAATAATATCATACGGCATGTGTAAGAGCCCTGTCGGTAAAAGGATATAATGCACATGTAATTTACTGAATTTTCAGCTGGACATTAAAAGTATAAGGCTCACAAATGAGACGGATCCAGACTGAAGTGCATGCCAAAGCTTAAAAACAAAAGACATCTGATTAATACATTGTTCCAATTGTACAGAATATACTGTGTATGTTCAAGTCATCTCAATTGTTAATGAGCAAACAAAAACCAGAAATGCTCAACTATTATTTGACAAGACATAATACTTTGAAACAGTGAACAGCAATGGCATCACAGGAACACGTTAATTTCGTGCTCCATGTTCAGACCTTCCATCGTTCACCGTAGATAACAAATGCACTTCGACTCCATCTGTCGCAATTTAAGTATGGCATCAGCCCCTATTTGCCACATTTGGCTTTCATCAATCCAATGAATTTCATATAATTTCTATTATGCGTTTGGTGGCTCTTCTGCCAATGTAAGGCAAGCAACAGTCTTGGGACCTGGCTACAAAGGCTCACCAGGTGTTCTCTGATGCGTACTGTAAATTGGCTCATGGTGCTTCCTATGTACAACTTGTTGCAGACACATATGATGGCATACACGACATGTGTTGTTCTACAATTAATAAAATTCTTGATGGTGAACTCAAATCCTTCTTTGGGGATAAAGCTATCACAATCCCTATGGGCATATTTGCACTTTCTACATGCTCCACATTTAAGAAATCCCATAGGTGCTTTCAACCAGTGAGAACCAGTCTGTTTTCTATTGGTGTCAAGAAATTATGGGTAGAGTTTGTTCCTAAAATAGGGGCCCTTGTGAATGCAAATGTAGGTTTGCTATCAATGAATGGCATTATGTCTTTATCCATTCACAATAAGGGCCTCATCACGAGTTGGGCGGTAACGCCGGCGCTAATAGCGCTGGCGCTATCTGCCCTACCGCCAAACCCCCTAGTGCTATTAGCTCCGGATCACAGGTTTGGAGCTATTGGAAGGCCCCATTCCCCACTGAGCCCATTAGGGAATGCTCCATTCCCCATTGGGCTCAATGGGGAATTTTCGCGCTCATACCGCCGGCGGATTTCCTGCCGGCGGTATGAGCGTGAATTTTCATCGGATTTCCCCCCAGCTCAGAGCTGGGGAGAAATCCACCAAAGCCCTGATTTGGCGGACCCATAAATCCGGCGGTAATAGCGCTACCGCCGGATTTAAGGGTTACCGCCAAACTCGTGATGAGGCCCTAAGTGCCAATGTTTCAGTTTTGATTTTGTCATGTGACATACTGATTACATTGCCTGAATACCCTCTCTTCTGAAACATCTCTGATAATAGTTTGCATTCTTGTTCAAAATATTTGTCTTCACTACAAATTCTGTGTGCCCGATGAAACTCCCCAAAGGGAATATTGTTAACCGTGAATCTCCTATGGCAGCTGTTGGCAAGTAGTGTCAAATTCACCTCTGTACTTTTTCGATACGTCAATGTCTCAATTTTTTATTAGCAATAATTATGTGTAAATCCAAAAGGTTGATACAATTGGTATCACAGTGACCCGTTAATGTTAGTGCAAAATCATTAATGTTCAAATATTGTGTGAAAAATCTTTCTCGAGTCCCATCCCATATGATTACAATTTCATCAATGAATCTCCTCCAAATGACAATATTGTTAATTGTTAATGTATTTGTTGTTATTCAGAACATGAGTGTCCTCATGATGGGCCATAAACAAATTAGCCAGGCAGGGCCAAATGTTGCTCCCATGGCAATCCCTTTCATCTGTAGGTAGTAAGTGCGATTGAAAAGGAAAACATTATTTTTCAAAGTAAATTGTAGAACTTCTTTAATCACTTGTACATGCTATAAATAGGATGTGAGAAATCCTGATAGGTATACTCAATCGTTATGATAGCTAACTTGTGGTCAATGGAAGTGCCCGGGAAAGATATTTGTTTGTCTTTCAAAAGCTGTTAGCAATGCAATTTAGTGAAAAGTCCATGTACGCAGGCTTCACCTTACCTATAGGATGGTAGAAATCACCCTCTGATATATATTTGATATGGCAAATAAAAGATGGTGCAGTTACTTGCAGCCTATGGATCTCATCCTGTCTACCAAGAACTGTACTGCACTTTAAGTGGCATCTAGTAACAATACTGAAGTTTCACTAAGAAGAAGCCACGTTTTATTGTTCTCTGTAATTGTGTAGTTGAGTCTTCCTGAAACCAAAGCACATTATATCGAGTTTTAGTGCAGTAAAGTGGCTGAAAATTATTTAGTTTTGAGGGAGAAATCTCAGTTTTCCAATGAACGATTTTAGGCTGAATTGAATATAATGTTATTCTCTGCATGCTTTGCGATACTCCTAAATAAAATGATATTTTGGGGACAATAGCCATTTTGGGTTTGTTCTTGAATATAAGCATTATTGGAAGCAGCTTGCACCTTTTCTGGATTTTCTTAATTTGTTTGTTGTTCCCCTCAAAAGAACATAAATCATTCCTATCAATTTGTAATTTCAAGCTTCTTACAATGAGAAATGAATTTGAGGTTTTAGTGCATTATTTCTGTCCTAGAGGTATTCGCCAGATACCTGGAGAAACTTTTAAAAACAAGGTTAGGTCAGGGTTCAAGGTACATATTAGTAAGTCATCTGTGTGGAGTTCCAGTTTTGTAGTCAGTCCATTATATACAACAGGTGCAATAATATGGGATTTCCTTCTTTATCCACACTAATGGCTGGTAGGGCCTTAAATATAAGGTAGGGGGTAGTGTTTCTCATATTTCTTGACTGCAGCTTCAAAAGCACTTTGGAACTGCTCCCCCCTGAAGAGTGATTTGTCGCAGTTGTAAAAAACCATGGGTGTTTCACAACGTAGTCCCTGGGGACCCCGTACTCAGGTGGCCAGGGAAAGGCCATTGCTTTTGGATCCCTACCCTGGGGGTGGTCAAGCAAGGGAGAATCACCTTGGTAGGGGATCCTCGGGTACTGAGGGAGAAGCACCCAATGGTGACACATTGTATCCCTCTTTTTCCACAACCAATCTAACCCCTATCCCTGCTTATTTTATGGAAAACTACGACTCCCATAAATCCCCCCCTCTCTATCTTAACAACAGTACTGCACTGAGGAAGATGAAGAATGAGGCTAGAAAGATCACCTCTCCTGACATGCATTGGCCCTGTCCCTGTAATGAGGCAGGCAGAGTCAGGCACGTAGCTCTAACAAGGGGTTGTATACGAATTGTTCGTTTTACAACTGTTCGAATGACAATTGACCTTTTCACAATTGACCGAATTGTGAAGGTCAATTGTACCATATATGTGGGGGGTAACCCCCCACAACCTCCCACCCAACGCCAAACCCCCCAAAACCCCTATATATATATATATATAACCAAACCAATATATATATAAATATTCAGTCAATTGTGAAAAGGTCAATTGAGACCCTTTAAATTCGGTCAATTGTTCATTCGAACAATTGTAAAGTAACAATTTGGGTAATACCCTAACAAGGTACACCTGACACTTATTAACACTCCCTGCGAAGATAAAAGGTGGCACACACAAACACACTTTGCGCGAGTCTGGGTCTGAGGCTGATGCAAACTAGGATGTGGAAGTTGTAAGGCCAAAGGTCTGATCGGCAGATGAGAGGATCAAGAGAAAGCCATGCAAGATTGCCAAGCTTTTGGGAAACTGTGAGCATTCGAAGAGCAAAGCTGAGTGAGCAGAGGAAAGAAACCTTCAAGTTGTCAGAAAGGGGCCCGCAACCATCCCGGATGAATGGCAGAGATGGGGGAGCTGCCGGATAATGAGGGAAGAAATCCCATTAGCACGACCAGTGAGTTATGAAAGGGAACAGAAGTCTGGTTGATGTTAAAGGGAAAGTGACTGTCATTTGAAAGGTGAAGGTTGCGTGCGTGCCGATAAAACACAAATGAAAAGAACAATTGATAAAAAGAAAGGATACAAAGTAACTCGTCCTATGAGGTGAAGTCGCACATTGGAAAGTCACTGTAAAATATTATGACTTTTGAAAGATATTAAGCGGAGATCAAAGGAAAAAAAGTAACCGCGATAAAGAAAGAAAGTTGAATAAGAGGATAGTGAAATATATGAACTGTGGTTACGCCAAGAGGGCAACATATAAGAACATGGAAAAGGCCAAGAAGGCAAGTTAAAGAGAATAAGAACTACAAGTACCAAGAGGCATTGGTGCTGAAAGAGAAGATTGTGAATTGTAGGATTGTTGCAGGAGAGGTCGAAGTGGTCATGCAGAGGTTTATGTGAATTCCTTGCAGTTTGGAAAGTCTTCGACAGTGAAATAAAATACTTTAGATAAAAACATTGGGAAAGGAAACCCCAGGAAGAAGAGACAAGCTCGAGCCCGGCAGAGGGAAGCCTGTGCAGAACTGTGAGAAATTGAGAAAGTAAATGTGACCTGAATATTGTTGGCAAGGCGGGCGAACCCTTAAGGAAGTGATTGAACTATCGGAAGATGGAAGCCTAAGATTGAACTGTGCCAGTAAGCCTAAGTGTGCAAGACTGATAGAATTGTGCCATCCACCTATCCTGTGTTTTTTTAAGAGACTCTCTAGGCCGGTGGGGTTGAACCTGGGGAAGGGAGTTAATGCTGAAGCCATTCTGGCATTTCTTTTTGAGACACTATTTTTCTTTTGTACTCCATTAACACAGTTGTCATTTTGAGAAAAAAGGCAAGGTTAGGTTTTCCTAGTGTAGGCCTTTTTATTTTGACCAGATTGGCATGGACATATTTGCTATTTATTTAATGGTCGAGACTATGCCCATTTCAGAGTAAGGGCCAGTTAGGAATAAAGGTTTTCCAGATTTATATCCATTGTGTCTGTGCCTACTGTTTGATACCATGCCTTCCTCACACAGTACATACATAGAACTGTGAGTTTTGAAAGGTAAGTGAACCCGAAGTGCGGGTCCTTTACGACGAGGTAACAGTATCTGAGATGGATTGGGATCCAGATCTTACTCAAACATCAATAATCAGACCGACTCAAGAAGTTGACAAAAGTTGAAACTGTTCTAATAACAAGTCTTTAAAACAGAGAATACAACTTACATCAATGGACGTCGCACAGACTTATCTCGACATAATCAGAAAAAACATTGCCTTTATACTAAATATTCATCATGAGTGACGTCAGGATACGTGGCATAATAAGAAAACCTACTCAGGATTATAGTTTGTCAAGGGCGAACATCTAAATATACTTTCTATGGCTACAGGGACGTGATTGGATCTCTAAGGTCGGTGGACAACTAAGCCCATCCCAAGTGCAAGTCATCTTCTGTGTCATGAAAATATACAACATACTATTGGCTTCAAAAACTCTAGGGCTCCTTAATATGTGGCCCTCTATAATTGGTTGGCACGCTTCTACACTTTTGGAAGATTCCATACTCCAGCCGCACGCAACTGGGACTCCAGGTTTGCAGGGTTTGGCTTGGTCATGCCTCCCCACCCAATTAGCCCAACATCCATCATCACTTCTGCAGGCTGCCATTCAATTAATACCTTTGAACTCAGCCTTGTAGATGCTCACTGCGTCTAGGAATAAAAGGGAGTGAAGCATGGTCTTATATTTGGTCTTGGTGTAGCTCGACCCAAAGTCTATTCACATCCCATCACGTGACTGCAGACCACGTTTTCAAGCTCTTTGTTGTATTTTAATACCATTAAATGAAGAAATCTTGGGACCCTCAATGATTTTCATTACATCTCAAACAGGAGCTGAGCTTGCTTCTCATGTTTTTATCTTCTCAAGTACATAGCTAGGCTCTCGGCAGCCCCAACTCTTGACACTGGCCAGGCAAACCTTTCTCGAATCTTCCTTCACCGTCAGCTATTATTCTGCTGTGCCACACTTCCAATTCTTCCATTCATGGGGTCCAAGTTTGCTAAGGTGCGTTTGCGGAAAATCCAGATTCTATATACATTAGCGCATCGCTGCAATCTATTCACTTCGTGGCCAGCCTTGTGATTACTTTGTTTACTTGTGTTACTGCGTCTGTACAATTGTAAAATTGTAGAGGAGGTCCCAAATAAAGCCTGCACTCCAATCATCCATTTTGAAGTTCCAGGAACGGTCACACCAAGATATGTGACGTATGATGAGCAAATAAACCAGCAGAGAGCTGCAGTAGGGCTCTGCCCAGTACCTGTTAGAAGAACAGAACCTATTGACGTACCAATAACAAGAAAACCATGGACAGTAAGGTATCCATTGAGAAAACCTTACCAACAAATTAAATGAAATGAAGATCATCTGAGTACAGTCCCTGAAGAAACCAAAAAGGCCTTAATGGAAGACGAATGGTGACGTTACGAGGGCCCAGACTGACATGCAGATAGAAGAAGTGATAACCAGAGAATGACACAAAGAGACGAAATGCCATGAATGAGGATATTGTGAACCTAAAGTGAAAGGACGATGTCGAAATGCAAAGAAGTTTAAAGCTGTAAACAAGATGAAGATATTCAACCAGTTAACACCTGTAAATATGCTTGGAACCGCAAGAAACTAAGAAAACAGTGCGTCTTGCTATGCTTAGTAGAATAATAGTGCGGCAAGCGCCTTTATACATAATCTACCTCAAACGAAGCACAGTATTATAAGTATATTTCTACTTTGCACAAAAAGCAGAATCAACTCAGGTTAGAAAGGCCAAATGAGAAAGATTCATATTTAGCAAAACAAGAAGAGATGTCTGAATCGAAACTCAGCAGAGCCAACTCGTGCCATGCAAGCCAAGGTCATACTAATTAGAGAGACGAACAGTAGCTACATCTAATTGAAACTGAGAACAGAATATCCTGCCTCTGAAAGGTCGAGATAAGAAGACGTAGGCAGATGGTGGTGAAACAAAAATGAAATACACAAATTGAGAGAAAAAGAAGCAAATTCACGGTGTCTGAATCAGGTGACCAGCCGAGCAAGAAGAAGCAAGGGTTCACACCTACGCTTGGCACCTGACCAGGCAGAGATATCAGAACTTTTTCCAGACAGAAGATGCATTCTCGAGGACAACCACAGTAAACTAATTGACACATGGCCCCTAAAGTAATGATTGATGTTAACCATAATCGGAGGAAGGCCGGGTAACGAAGGGGCACCCCACACCTGGCTGACAATTCTGTGTGCTGCTATGCGAAGTGGAAAAGTATGCATGGGGTTGGTGCCAACCCAATCACAATGGACCAAATAATCTAGGGTCCTATAGTTAGTAAAACCAATAGGATGTCATACTTTTAGTGACGTCTACAGTAGTCATTGTTGAAGGAAGGGCTTAGATGCCCACCTGACAGTGTTTTCCCAATCCCCTCACTCTGTTACCATATACAGATATAGTACCTATAGTAAAGTTACCTTTTCTTAACCAATAGAAATGCATACTAACTTTTGAGTGTTACACGTGAATGACGACGAGTTTTGCGCATAAATGTTACAACTTGTATGAAGTTCATTTCCAGTTTGAAGCGAGAAGGACAATCGCATCACTGCTGATATCTATGACTCCCCGTTTTCTGTACTTGTCATTAAACGGACTCCCTTTGCCAAACCATTGAGTTGTCCTTATTGTTTGGTGTTGGAGTAATAAATCTGCAGCCCCATTCATATCAAGGGTGCAGCTATCTCATCTTAAAGTACTTCTGAGCAAACCTCGGTTCTATGGGCCGCCGGGGGTCCCGGAGTACAAAATGAGTTTGCATTTTCTTCTGTGGCTCTCGGCACATGCAATCTTCATTTCAGGGGCAAAATGTTACATACTTCATTACTTGGCCATCTGGTTCTAAAGGGTCTATATCCTTGCTTCATTCATAGCTCTTCTGTGTGCGTCACCTCAACTTCATGTGACATCACTAATTCTTTCTTCATTCTTTTCACACTTCTTCCGGAACTTTCTTCAGAAGGTCATAATTTATTCGTGGATACATATAGGGCTTTCGCAATGGATACCTTGTTTTAAGGACCTTTCGCTGTATTGGCATTCTCACTGGTATTGCACATGTCGCAATTTCCGGTTGCCAACATATAGGCAGAATAGGGGCAGAACTTCCTGTAGAGGTACTCTGCTCCTCTTCTACGTAAGGATTGCCAGTCTCCTGTATGGCCTGCGAGGGAGCTGGTGGGATCCTCTGTTCCACAGGAGCACCTTCTGTGGTGGCAAAAGTGGTTGATGAAGATTGGGTAGAGGAAGTTAACTACTTCTCTGTGACAAAGGAACAGACTTTCTCAGAGAACCCGAGTGGTTGGATTTGGTGTGGCAGCGCATGGAGGTGGTGTCGAAGGAGTACTGCTCAGGTTGTTTGCGAGTAAGTATGACCCTGCACTGAATGCCTTTGCTTTTGGTACTCACCCAACGGTGGTAATAAACCACCACACCCATGAATCTCTCTGGGCGCTGGATGTAGGCACTTCCTCTACCTACTCTTACTGTTGCTTGTTATCCTCGTGCACATCACTGCACCTGTTGCTCTGTCCATTCCTTTCACTTGGTGGTTGTGGTGGTGGCCCCTGGGAAGGAGGGATGGCCATGAGAGATGCCATTGTTAAACCTCTTGATGTCTGTTGGAAGTAGCTCTCCTGGAAGATTCTGTCTGCTGGTGTGCCAGATTATAAATGACTAAAAGTAATGAGTGGGTCCCTTCAGAGGAACCGTCTGCAGACTACGAAGCAAAAGTAGGCCTTGAAAAGTTGTACAAAGTTGACAGATCAAGTAAGAATGGGTCAAGGAGCTCTGGAGGGGTACACTTTTAAAGTGAAACATTGTATATTGGCTGAAAATGATGAAGTGATGGACACTGTCTGCGGACACTCCGCCAAGCTGCTAGGGTGCGGTTACATGATGATGTCTGGGGATGTGTGTGGCGGCGGGTGTTCCTTTGAACCAGACATGACATGTGAGCGGACTCTCTAGTTCATAAACAGACACCCGAATAGTCAAGTAGTCTGTGGACTATTAGTTGAGGTTTAAAGAAAAAGGAATGTATCACAGAATAATATAGAAGATATTTATAGTATAACAAATAAATGTATTTATCAAAGTGATGGGATATCAGAACAAGGAACATAAATGTGAGAATTTGGAATTCATATGAAGTGATCATTGGCTGAGGGAGGGATGTTTATATAATGAATGGTAATATTATTGTTGGTTAAGTTGCTGAACTTATAGAAAAAGTACTTTTTGGGTAGCTTATAACTTTGGCACTGTTCGACGAATTGTCACCAAACTTTGTAGAGGGGCACGCTTATTTGATGTTTGAAAATGCAAGGTGTGTCATCATTTTTGAAACTGTCGCCATACTGGATGAATGGATCATGGCATTTGTGCGTGGACAGTGCAGTGAGGAAAGGAGTTTGGAAAATATATTTGGGTTTATTTTGTGGATGAAAGATTCCCTGGAAAGGGTGAGGGCGTGGACAAAAGTTGATGTAGAGCTGTTTTTATAGGTGTAAAAAATTGTGTAGGCTCTGAGATGTGTTCAGTGATTTTTTCTGTGCGTGGACATTATTGGAATTGGGGGTGGTGGATGAATATTGTTATTTCAAGTTGTATTGTACATAGTTGCTATATGGTTTAATTGTATTGTAGTGTTTGTGGCTCCGAGAATCTCGTCCCTGGCCACATGCACTATAGTAATATGTGTATAGTTAATATACGTACTATTAGGGGAGTATATTGTATTTGTTATAGAGTGTAATGATATAAATTAAGTCTATACAGTATTTATGATTGTAGTACAATTGAGGATAGTGATTGTTGATCTTGGCTTCGCCTTTGACACGGTCAACCATTCTATCCTTATTTAAACGGCTCAATGATAGCTTTTGGATTATGGACCTGGCACTGGACTGGCTGACCTCTTCCGTAACTAACCGCCCTGCGCAGCTGCAACTGGACTGACATCATGCAATGCAGACAGACTCATATTTGAAATTCTTTATTTCTATCTCTCTTTCTATGCTTGTTACCAGCTAAGCATGGGCCACAGAGTTCAAGCAAAACCCGACCTCTCAAATTTTAACCGGTTGACCAGTTGAATCTTTCAGGCATTTTTTGAGCCTGCATTTATTGAAAGGCAAGCATAAAGAAACTCAAACACTGGATGGTTGGAGATTGAAGAGTCAGGAGCAATACCGCAAAGCGCTGTCCCCTTAGGGCAAGGAATCTGTGTAGTCTGGGGATAGTTTACGATTAGTATAAATGTAAGTTACAGTAGTATTACATGAAAAAAATGGCATAGGATGTTAGGGAATTAGGGAAGAATTTGTCAGAGAGTTGGTAGAACATGATGTGTGGGTGAAAATATAGTGCATAAACCAACGAGAGACAGGCAGTGGTAGTCACAATGTGTTTCAGTAGGGAGAGGACAAGGCTTGTGTATTGTGGGTGGGGGCAAGTCGAAAACAGTGCAAACTCCTTGTGCATTGTGCAGGGGAGGAGACTACCAAGGCATTGCGCACACCCTGTATGTGTGTAAGCATAGGGGAATGACAAGGTAGTGTTATGCACAGGTAGAGTAGAATGCCAGAACAGTGTTAGGCACACAAACATATTGCACGTGGTAAGAATGCCAAGGAAGTGCAAACTCTGCATATGCTTTGTAGGTGGAGGTGAAAACCAAAGCAGCGTTGGGCACACATGAATATTGTAGGCAAATAGATAACACCAAAGCAGTGACAGTGAGCAATGGGTGTCCTTTGTCTTCTTGTTAGTTGTGGATTTACACACACATATATGTTTGAGATTCATGTTTAGCAAAGATGTAAAATCCAAGTGGCCCTGATTATTGGGGTGCCCATTTTTAATTGTTGTACTCACACCTGTGCTCAAGGAAAGAAATAATGACTCCCTAGAGTCTTGATTGGAGAGTGCTTTGTGACCGCCTTACATCTGCCTAATTGACTTGGAAAGGATCGTTTTTACAGCCACGTTCTTTCGTTGTGCAAAGTAGCTCATTTGATACCTTGCTGTGCACATTTCTGATACTTCACATTTACTACAATTATCTTTCAAGGTGCAACAGAACAACCCAGCAGTGAGACCAAAATGTATTTTTGTTTTGTAGGTGTGGCAGAGAACAGCAAGCAATTCACTGTCATGCACTTATGAATTTTTTAGATGAGAAGGCCAAAACCGTGTTAAGCACTTGTGCATTTCATTTTGTAGGTGGGGAAAACACAAAAACATTTAGAACTACATGTGCATGGGGAAATGCCAAAGATGTGAAATGCACATGTGAATTGTGTAGGGTGAAGACAATGGTAAGGCACTGAGAAGAGCATACTCATTTTGTAGGAAGGGGAGCACACTAAAGCAGTGAGAATCACATGAATGATTTGTAAACACAGGAGAAGGTCCAACCTGTATTAGACAGGCACATATTTTGTAGAAAAATAGTTGACACCCAAGGAAGTGAGAGCGTCAATTGCACTTTGTAGGAGGAGGACAACACCAAGGTAGTTAGAACCCCATGGGTGATTACTAGGTGGAGAAGAAGGCCAATGCAGTGTTAGGCAGACGTCCAATTCGTAGAGTTAAAGGAACCAGCATTGAGAACAGTACATGCATTTCATAGGCAGAGGAAAATGGCATGGCAGTGGCGGGCAAAAATGCATTTTGTAGGTCGGAGGATAACATCATGGTCGTAAGAAGCCCATTTGTATCTTGTGGAAGAGAGAATGCTCAGGCGTGCAGAACTCCAAATGCCCTTTGCAGGAGGAGAAGTCAAAGCAGTGTCAAGTGGACATCCATTGTTTAGGCATTGGAGATGTCCAAGGCAGTGAAAATCACATGTGCATTGTGTAGGTGGTGGAGAATCCGAAATCATGCAGAACCCTAGATGCACTTTCTAGGTGAACGTGAATATCAAGGCAGCGAGAATCCTCTACACACTTGTGCAGTTGGAGGGAAAAAGCCTAGGCATTGTTGGGTGTACATTGTGCAGGTGGAGGAATAGTCAAAGCAGTGAGAGACAGATATACATTTTGTAGGCAGCCGAAAAAGCCAAGACTGAATAAAGCGCACATGGATTTTGTAGGCTGTGGAGAGTGCAAAAGCAATGAGTACGACACATGTGATTTGTAGGCGAAGGGATAAGCAGTGACAGGCATATGTCTATTTAGAAGGCAGGGAGAACACTAAAGGAGTGAGAACCACACAGGTGTTTGTAGTTGGAAGATAATGCCAAGGCAGTGTTAGCCACAATTGCGTGTTGTAGGTGAAGAACTGCATCAAGACAGTGAGAATTCAACATATTTTTTGGAGGCCTAGGACAACCCTCAAGCATTGAGAACCTCACATGCCTTTTGTATGTGGTGGAGAAGACGAAAACAGTTTCACGCAAACATGCATTTTATCGGCATGGGACTAGGCCAAGGCAGTGAGAATCACAGGTGCATTTTTTAGGTGATTGAGAGTTAGTAAGCATCGTGTAAATGTGCTGCAGATTATGAGAAAAAGCCCAGGCACTGTTTAATTTTGCAGGTGAGAAGAAGGCTAAAACAGTGAAAACCACACATGCAATTAACAGAGGATAAAAGCTGTGTTAAGCACGCATGCATTTTGTACGCAGTGGAGAATGCACAAATGATGAGAACCACATGTGCGCTTGTAGGCAGAAAAGAATGCCAAGAAAGGCAGTGTTGGGCACACATGAATTTTTGGGTCAAGAAAAACAGCAATGCAGTGACATGCACACATGCATCTTGTGTGCGGATGATACAGTGTGAACCACCTGTTTGCTTGTAGGTGGAGAAGCACGCCAAGGTAGTGATAATCACATGTACACTTTTTAGGTGGAGGAGAACAGCAAGGAAGTGAGGTCCCCTGGTACATTTTGTAGGGGGGGGAATGTCTAGTCAATTTCAAATCCACATTCATTTTATAGGCCAAAGTAATATTATACACACACTTATTTTTTCGTTTGGAGACAAGATGTGAAATACTAATGGATTAGCTTTCGAATTCACTCGAATGAAGCACAATATGCAGTCCAGAACGCATATAGGTAGCAGCTTCTTCCCACCCACAGAGCAGCACCCCAAGGGTTGACCGGTGTACTGAAATAATGGGGGCAATCACTGCTGGGCTCTCCCCAAGGCTGAATGAGGCACAAATGAAATATTAGCAAATTCTCACAACAACCCCCTAATCCCTGATTACACTTTATTACCTGGGATTAGGTGATACCAGTAAAAAAACTAGGATTATGTGGGGCTGAGGAAGAGTCCGGAAACAGCAAGAGAATTGAAGGAAAGGAATAATTCAACCTGATGGCATGAGGACAGAACACAAGTGGGACAAGCACAAGTAATATAAAACATAAACAAAGTTGTAGTCTGATAAGAATGTCCAAGCCAACCCAAGATACAGTGCAAATGATCATAATCCAAAGATTAAATCCTAAAAGGTTCCAGATGATTCACCATAGATCACTCAGGGTATTCAGAGAGGAATCTAGGAGGGTGGGAGCTGAGTCATGTAGCTAAAGTGGAATCCACAAAGAACTCACCAAAACAAGCTGTGGAGAGAATCCAGTAAGGAACTGTAGGAGGAGAGAGTCCAGCAATAAAGCTAAAGTGGAAAACAAAAACATAAGTCACTGGAGCAAGCTGAGTTAAAGATGCGGGGGGAAATGAAACCAGTAAAGATGCCATTGCCTCACACCATTCACTCCTCCTGAGCCATCTGCTAGGGAAACATCTCTGGCTCCTTCATCTGGTGCACAGCTTTCTACTTTACCACCATCACCTGTTGCACTTCTCTAATTCTGTCATCCCCCTCTTTCTTTCTGACTACCTCGCTTTGCTGATGGGGTACCATGTTCTCACCAACCACTCCACAGTTCATATATTTCACAATCTACAGAAATTCTTGGGTGGCAGGTATTAATTCAATTTTAGAACCTCTTTCGGTTTTTGCTGATCATTATCTGAAGAGCCATGTAAAAACTATGAGATCGTATCTAAAGGATAAAAAAGATGTAATCAATAAAATGTAAAACATGGACTATGATACCAATATCCAGCTGTTGCTAGGTCTGTATATAGTCTCTTTGTATACTAATATCCTGCAACAAGAATCTATAGAAAAAATTGAAGAGATCCTGCAAATGCGGATGGATCAGGACCTAGTTAACACATCGTTTATTATGTTGTGTATCACAATAGCACTAACTAAAACATTTTCGAGTTTGCTGGCACTTTTTACCACCAAGTAGAGGGCACTGCCATGGGGGCCACAATGGCCCCCAGTTTGGCTAACTTATACGTTGAATTCTTTGAAAAACAATTTGTGTATACACCCAACCCTTTTACCAACAACATAAAAACTTGGTTATGTTATATTGATGACGTTTTATTTATTTGGCAAGGTTCTCAAGAAAAAGCACACGATTTTCTAATGTGGCTGAATAGTTTAAATAGACATTTGCAGTTCACCTTGACAGTGGAACGAGACAGGATGAGTTTCCTGGATCTTACGCTGTGCCACTCAAATGGCATCATTTTGGTTAAGCCATTCCACAAGAGTACTGAGAAGAATTCTCTCTTAGATTAACACTCTCACCACATAAAACATTTGAGGGACGATTTGCCCTATAGACAATTCCTCAGACTCAAACGGAATAGCTCAACCAAAGAAGCTTACTAGGAAGAAGCACACCATCTGAAATCCAAACTTAAAAAGGAGGGGATGCCCCAGAAAATTGATCAAAAAGGCAGCAAAACACGCCTTCAATAACAATAGAGAAGCCATCTTAGAAGAAAAACCAAAAAAGCAATTGGATGAAAGAATGGTGTGTGTGAATACATTTACTGAGCACAGTTTAGCTATTCAAAATATCATTTCCAAGCATTGGAAACTGTTAAGAACCACAAAAGTTAATCCAGAGTTGCCACTATTTGCTTATACTAAATCGACATCAATAGGGAATTGTATGAGCTCTAGTCAGTACCGAGCACCTACTGCTCCGGCCATGAGTATCACGAGACAATGGGGTTTACCCCCATTGGTAGGGCTTCACCTGCGTGGTCATTGTTCAGCCTGTAAGTTAACCATGAAAAGTAAAGAAGTGGATGTAGGTTTTAGTGTCCCATGGACACAGAAATCCTTTTCCAATTGTAATACGGAATATGTAATGTATATGATCACATGTCCCTGTGGTCTACACTACATAGGGAAGACAAATCGGATCTTGCAGGCACCTTTGGTTAAGCAATTTATGGATAAAAATCATGGTGCAGAGAATTTTGTGTGGACAGTGCTACTGGTAGATACAGGACAGAACCCAGGGGTGAAAAATAAAATGCTGGTCCACAAAGAGCAAAATCTAATTTTTAAGACACAGAGCGATCTCGTGGGTCTCAATGATTCTATTGAATGGCATGAGTTGAAATGATATGACATCAGTATTAAGGAGAAGGTTTGAATCTACTTGTTAATTAAAGCATGACAATCCCTGAGAGTATGCCCGGTTGTTGCTGTGTATGTACACAGTTTTCCCCAGGAGAAGTTGGTTCCCCTACAAGGGGATTTTCCCTAATAGAACTGCTGAGTTTGGGCCCGTTCTTCATGGCTTCATTCAGTCAGCCAGCCGGCTCACCAAAGGTAAACACAGAAAATGGACTACTTTGCTCTAGAGTCACCGAGATATGGGGCCAGCCTACAAATCATTTCTAGCAAGATGGCCGCTGCAATTGTGAATGCGGAAGTGCACACGGAACTGAACCGCAGCAGGCCCAAGAGCATAGGGCGGATGATGGTAGAACGATTTTGGAGAACGGAAAAGAACCCCGAAGATCGAGGCACGATCATTCTACAACAACACCAGAGTTCTGTGAGTTGCTTGATTGTGGTGTGCTGTGTCTGCTTTCTAGAGTAGATAGAGTGGTTAGGTTACGCACTATAAGACCTGTCTATAGACGCCCAGCTGAATTGATTAAATTGACTCCCTGTTTTCAATTCCTGCTTTTAGGAGTTGGTGAAGCCCGAGCTCGAAACCTGGCCCTAGAATACACACTTAATAAGATCTGTGCGGGACGTAAGGGCAGTGAAAAAGACCGGCGGTAAGCATTACCTGAGTGCCGCATACAAGTTTGATGCAGTTGATACAATGTGTGGACAGTAGCTAGAGGAGTAAACTATCCGCGTTTTTTCTGCTCTTTGGTCCTTTTAATTGTGGTAGGAGAGGTGTAAACTAGAGAATGTACTAATGTTTCCAAGGTTCTACTCTGGGACCTAGGGGTTCATAGTGAGATAGGTGCCCTAACCAAGAGGCAAAGCAATAAGGCTAAAATTAACTAAGGAATAGAATTCGAGAGAGATGTGTCAGGGCTACTATATGTTCTGTTTAGTAATGACTGGCGGTGTGAGGTACTCTAAAGAGGTATGAGTATTGGCAGTGTAGATTTTATGGTTTCCGTGAAGAAGTCTGATGCTAAATCTATGTATTCTTACAGATAACCGTTTCAAATTAACCTTGGGATGTGTTGGGACTGCAGTATATTTAACTCCAGCGTCCGTTGAAGACTTCACCCACACACACACTAGGTAAAGTTTTATCTCTGCTCCTCGTGTTAGACAGATTGATACTGTCTCATTAAAGTATGCAATGGGTTGATTCTGCCCTTGTGTTTTTATTTTCACCAACAGTAGACCCACACTTGAAGTGCAGCAACATGATCGCATTTATAGATAGATGTTCTTAAAATAAATGTCAAGGTTGAAGTTACGAATTAAGATTTCCCTCCTGAAGAAAGTTCTGTATGAAATTTGAACAACTGAAACATTTCAAGACAATACACTAGTGACTGATAGTACAAGTTTGTTTTTGTGCATTGAGATGCGGTTGTGGATCATTTTTCATCTCTAAATGTCAATGTTAACTGAGGGGTGCAAGATACCGAAGTCAATTTGACATCGGGGTTCAATTGTTGCAATTGAGATGTGAAGGTTTGTTTATGACACGAGCACTTTCTCTTTTTAGTAATGTTTGACTTGTTGGTAGTTGACCTACCTTGTTGCTCTATATATTGTGCCCTAAAAAAATATTGCCATGCAAAAAGAGTTGCCAAAAAATTGCTGTTTTTTGCGGGGACTTGAGCAAGGTGTCCTTAATATAGTTGGGGTAGTCAGTACTTCCCATGCTGTCTCTTACCAAAAAGATCTCCACATACTGACTACCCCAACTATATTAAGGGCACCTTACTCAACTTATTAACATTACTCCAACTTCTATATCTGTATCTTTTACACAGACTTATCTGAACAAGATGGTGAGTGGACCTCTAATCAACCTTAGACTAAATAACTGTCACCATTATCTTATGTGGCTACTGCGCACAGGGCCAACAGAGTGCCCAATTCTATTTACATAACGACATACACATGCATGATCACTCTAAATCGAATAGTTGGCATCACTAGCCTAAACACAGAGGTGCCCATGGTTGTACAATGGAGTTGGTGGATCACGCATGCTATCTGCATTTAGTAAATATGAATGCTTTGCGAGCATTATCTCAATGACAATATATAATGACAGAGATGGTTACACAAACATGGTGGTGGGAATGCAATAGTGTGTATTTAGGAAAACACTTTATTTCAGTGATGACACTGTACCACAGTCTGATTGATGTCTGGTTTCTGTTTTGCTTCTCCTCTTTTGATCTCCCCTCCTACCAACAATCATACTATGGGTATGTACTTACCAATGTGACATGTACAATGTACTATGTTTCATTTGTATCACAACACTTGAATTGATGTAATGAATTGCATATATGTGCCAATCACCTATGTATACAATGCTTTACAGCCTTGAAAACGGCAGCGAAGGCTGAAACACGTGTCGGCGGTCTCAGACACAGTTTGAGGTTAAAGCACATTGGAGACACCTATCTAGAAATTGTTTTTGGACATTCTTGCTTAAAGATTTCATTCATGCTTGTTTATGGGGTCATAGCGCCATTCGACAGCACTTAACCTTTGTCCATATGTTCTGCAAAAGAAGGTCGGAAAATAGGAAAGATGTTGGGGAACTTGTATTTTTGTATTTGTTGGGTGACACAAAGGGAAAATAGAGCACAGAAAGTACAAGAATAATGTTTTTTTTAACATACTTAAAAACCAATATGGGTTAAAAGATGTAGGTGACAGAGTGGAGAGACAAAACGCAGACAGACAGACAAAAGGCATTAAGGAGTAATAATAACAACGCCACCACAAGCAACTAAAAACAGACATGGATTTGAACAGGGATATCCACGCACCAAACACCCGCAAACAAGAAGCAAACTACTCCAGATCTCTTCAAAAGCATCACAAAAATATTTCCAAAACCACCAATGTGGGACCGTTTCCTGTCATCTCTATTACTTAACGAAAACCACACAGAAAACAGGAAGTGAGGTGGACCTTCCATTGACCCTCAACAGTTCCTTAGGCTTCTAGTTGGCTGATGTAACTCCATGTTGGAGTCGTGAGCATTCCCAATGAGATCAGTACTGAAATTTCACCTCGATATCCAAGGCGGGCTTCAACCTATCAGAAATCGTGAATGAGTCCACGGGATGTGTCAAATCTTCCCAGAAAGCTGCTAGCTTCCCACAAGAGTAATATCAGTAATGTAAACCCTTCCTTTTCACAACTCTATTTCTAAAATGCAGTAACATCGTTATACTATCAAAATTTCACAATTTGGAAAATGAACAAATATGAATTTTGCCCAAATATGCTAGCAGATTTCAAAATGTCCTACCCGCCTGACTGTCATTCTATTCACTCCATTTCATTTTAACTGGAAACTGCCAGTCTTTAACACTCAAATATCCCTTTTTAATGATCATATGTTCTGGACATGCTAGCAGAGCTAGCAGAGCATGGTGTATTTTAACTAATGATAATGTGTATTCTTACAGTGCTTAATGTTCTTAATGTGTCAACATTAGAAGGGTAAAAGTTTCAGTGGACCTAGAACCTATTGCTGATAGTTGCATACACATCTCAGCAGTAGGCATACTATCCCACTGAGTTGTCTAACTTCATTTTGAGTTTTTGGCCTGAGATGAAATACAAAATGGATGCACTAGAAATATTGCCTGACAAGCTATCTAGCACATCATTATCTTACTGTGATTAAAACGTGTAGCTTGCAGATCATAGCTCGTTATTATGAAATGTAACCTGGAAAAAGCCTGTATTCATGTTGTGACTTTCTAAAATATTCTTCTATCTCAATGTCACCTATTCTTTTTATCTCCGTGTGTTTAATAAAAAAAGGCTTGACAACAGACATGCAACTACACCCCGTTTTTTTTAACAACGTCGAAAATCAAACTTTCCCATTCATACCCATGTGTGTCTGCTCTGTTTGCAATTCTCCAGGCACACTTGCATTCTATGGAGAGATGAATATTTCTTTTTCAACCAGAATTCAGCTGAACCAGATTTCTATGCAGAATCTTTCAAAACATTCCATACATCACATTTTAGTTTTGTACTAAGGAGTCATCCCGTGTTAAGCCAATCAGAAAAGCGGCATAAAGGATTAAAGGTAGGGAGCAAAGATTTAAAAAAGGACATACGAAATGAATAAACACGAATAAAATGATCGGGTTACCAGAATAAAATATTTCAGGGTTTTTGGACATAAACCTAGAGTTTCTAAAGGAGAAAAATTATCAATTGGTATGGAGACAGAGTGTCATGAAACCCTGCTGACAACCCTTGATGGGGATGTTGATCCCTTGGAGACGGGAGCTGCGAATCCCCACTTCGTTCTGCCCGTGGATATCATTGTGCTGCTGCCTGAATGTGTCGACCTTATTTCAGTCTCCCTAACCTCCTCTTTCACCCCTTCAGACGTGCCCCTTAACCAGCTTGCTGCTCCCACCCGTTGCAGTATTGTATCCTAATGCCTCCTTACCCCTCTCTGGTTTTCCCTACCTCTCTTCTCACTTCACTGCCTCAGGGTGTCTCCTCGCCCCTCTCTGGTTTTCTCTACCTCTCTTATGACTTCACTGCCTCCGGGTGCCTCTTTGACCCCCTCTGGTTTTCCCTACCTCTCTTATGACTTCACTGCCTCTGGGTGCCTCTTCCCCCCTCTTTGGCTTTCCCTACCTCTCTTCTGCCTTCACTGCTTCAGGGTGCCTCTTCGACCCTCCCTGGGTCTCACTACCTCTATTCTGACTTCACTGCCTCCAAGTGTAGCTAGGGTTGCTGCTCTCCCTTCCACCCATTACTGTTCTTGGTGCGCTCATTGTCCTTGCCACTTATCCTACTCCACCATCCCAGCTTTGTAAGTGATTTCAATCCGGCACACACCTAAGTCAATGCCTAGTGTGTAATGCACAACCAAAATACTTATTTATTTTTGTCTAAAAGTTATTTTATTCTGAACGGTGTACCACTTATATCATGACCCTCTCCTGGAACCTCCCCCCCCCCCTCCCCCAGTCACACTGAACCAGGAATCAGGCTGTTTTGCAAAGTTAAAATATTTATTTATGTATTTACAATTTAATCACACTTTGTTTTAATTGGTACACAATGATCACCAATGGGGTGATGTACACTGAATAATCTCTTTAATACACAAGGAGCAATAGTGAGCAAAACAATTCAGCACAGAAATAATAGTTTTGTGTGTGTGTGCAGATCAGATAGCACAGTGGCTAAAGGATCCCCCTGCACACCCCTCAACCCCCCAATAGGCAATGTAAAGAGATAGGAGGAGAGAGCAGGTATTCAGGAATGGCAGAATTCAAACAAAATAACAATCCCATTATCTTGAGAATGGGTTGGGCAAAAACACTAAATATTGTTTAAATTGCTGAAATTGCTATCAATTCTTATGGGAGCCGCTTTGGATAGTTCCACACAAACACTAGCAATGATTTAATAGCAAGAAACATTTGAAATCTTCAAATTAAGGTCGGGAGCAATCATAAGCTGTTCTACACGTGTAAGAATTTCCCTAAAACAAAATTCGCTGAAAACTTTTTGCTGTGCGATAATCATTATAACGGGAAAACTGTAAGGTTTCGGGATGCAGAAGTTATGGACGCTTTAGTGGAGATCGCTTTTTTCTAAATAGGCGCAAGAATGCGAAACAGGAATGCACTTTTAAAATGACAAAAGGATTCTTATACTAGAGGATAATTATGAATACAATGAATACCACACAGGAACACAGCCACTTGATCAGGGTGACTGCCTGCAGTGGTCATGCCTTCTTCAAATGAGAAAAGATCAGCGCAGAGATAGTTTTAACAAAACTAGCACAGGAGGAAGATATGAAGGATTGGATGGAGAGTTCAGACAATTCAAAAGTATTCCTAACAATGCAAGTTCTGAAGACAAGATAGGATTTTTTTTTCAAATAAACATTTTATTGGGGTTTACATAGAAAAAACACTGATCAAAACATCCTATATCGAGACCGCCACGGGGCGCGGAACATGACGGACGTGTGAGCTTGCGCTCCGTCAGCACCGCGGGGCCTAGTGTGCTTCGAGGATCCCCGGCCGGGATTTTAAAGCAGCCTCAGAGGAGACCTCTGTCCCCGGATTAAGGGGGAAGCCCCACTCGCCCAGCAGCCCGAGACGCCAGCCTCCCTTGGCGCAACCACGGAGAGAGTCGCTGGGAGTGGGAAAGACACCGCCCGCCGAACGCGAGCGGCGCCTACAGCGCGGGAGACACCTCCGAGCTTCCGCCGAGCGGGCCCCTTGGAGGCACAGGGGAACCGCCAGCGGCGTGGGAACTACCGCCCCCTACAATCACCACAATATCAGGGAAGCCGGGGTGCTGGGGGAGGCACCCCCTCGTCCACAGCCGGGAGAGAGACACCAGGGGCCAGATACCAGAACGCTGGGGGGAGAAAGACCAGGCCGCTCCGGACCCGTAACTGGGCAGAGAGGACGGGACTGCCCCGCGCCGATCCAGGCGCTCCCCGGCTGCGCCCTGCGTGAAAGCCTGGGCACCTGGACCACAGAGGACCCGGAGAAAGTCGGTCTGCACACATGAGGGACTCCGCTCACGCTGCTCTCTGGCCCCACGGAGGGGCCCGGCCCGAAGTCAGCCACCGATACAAGGTGAGGAGCCAAAGGGGGGGAAAAGCAGGTTGGTGTTGGCATTGTGGCCGCGGCACCCTACAACAAGAAGGGGCCGTGATCCCCGACCTGAGCTCCTAGAACATTCCAGGGTGACCCGGCATAGCAGCGCCACCTCCCGGGTGCCCGCCCTACCCCTGTTCCTGGAGAAGACCCCACTCTCCAGCGATATTAGTTCTCTCCAGCGGTTTCGCCGCCAGTCTCCAACCCAGCCCGAGGGCCCCAGAGTCATCATGCCGGCTGTGGGGGACCCCCCCCGACAGCACTGACCAGGGATGACCTCAAGGATATCCTCCAGGAGATCAGAGCGCTCCGCACAGACATACAAGCCTCCATTGTAGACCTCAAGGGGAGAGTGGACACCCTGGAAGACAAAATGGAGGGGATGGAAAACAACCATCTACAGGCGGACCTTCTCAACATGAAATATGAGGCCAGGTTAACAGACTTGGAAATGAGAGAAGAGGACATGATCCTTAAAATGGACGATCTAGAGAACATGGAACGTCGAAACAACCTGCGCATTATGGGGGTGTCTCAGGAGAGAGGGGAGACTCCCGCAGATATGGGGAGAAAAGTCCAGGGCCTAATCAATCAACTCTTCCACTTGAGGGGGGCAAAGAGGCCCAGTTGGAAAGGGAGCACCGAGGTGGAGGCGGTGCGGGGGGAGGCCCAAGATCCATCGTGGTGAGGTTTCTCCGCTACAGGGAGAAAATGGAAGTACTGGAGAAGGCAAAGAGGCTGGGGAGCTTCATCTTTGAAGGGGACACCATTAAGATTTATCAGGACCTTTCGACCCTCACTCTCACCCGCAGGAGGGAGTGCCGTCCACTCACACAATGGCTGACAAGCCAGGACATGAGATACAGATAGTCCTTCCCGTTCGCCCTATCCTTCGAACGGGCGGGGGTGGACTACAGGGTGATCAGTGGTAAGGAGGCAACGCAAGTTTTACAGGTGCTCAAGGGAGGCCCTCCGGAGGAGAGAGAAGGAGCGGGAACCTTGCCCAGACCGTAAATGGAGAGGGGACCGTTGGGTCCCTGGTCGACAAAGAAGAAAACAAAGGGCAGGAGGAAATTTAAAAAACCCAACACCCCACCGTCGGAGGCTGGAGGAGACTAACGAAACAACTATAAACTCCTGGGATACATCAGATTCATAGTGGCACAACCCCGGCCGGGGACAGGATTTTCTTTTGAACAAGAGAACTGCGGTGCACAATCATGTTTTGGCTTTGGCGGCTTGCCCGTTGGCAGGCGTCACAAACAGGGGAGGGAGGGGGCAGGGGGGAAAACGGGCCAGGGGAGGAAGGAACTCTCGGGATCTCCTCGGATCCAGCCATAACGGGGGACAGGGCAGCTCCCGCCGAATAAGGAAGCCGATGAACACCATGCTTGGGAATAATGGCAGACCATGAGAGAAAGGGCCGGGTCGAGATGATCAGAATTGGCTCACTCAACGTCAAAGGGCTTAACTCCCCAACTAAGCGCTCTCTTCTAGGGCGAGAAATGAAGAACGCGGGGACAGACATCCTCTTTGTGCAGGAGACCAGATTGGTGAAGGGTGAGGAGAGGGCCATCCCTGGATCGCATGTGGGCCAGGTATTTTGGGAGTCCAGCGCCACTAAAAAGGCAGGGGTTAGGATCCTGATCCACAGGCACCAAAAACTAACAGAGGTTTCCCATTGGGAGAGGGAGGATGGGAGGGTCCTGATGGTATCCGGTAATCTCCACAACTCAAGAGTCTCCTTGGTATCCATTTACTGCCCCAATGTAGGCCAGAAGGAATTCATCCACAAGGCCATGGGAGAGGTGATGTGCAGGGCGGAAGGTCTCCTGGTACTGGGTGGGGACCTCAACATGTGGGCGGACCAGGATTTGGACCATAGCGGGGGGCCACCCAACCAGGCGGCGTGGGGGGAAGCCCGGAATGGGGGCTTAGAGACCTGATGTGGGAAAGGGGTCTTGTGGACATTTGGAGGGAACGTCACCCAAGAGAAAAGGGGTACACCTTTTACTCAGCAGCCCATGGGACAAGGATAAGAATAGATTATCTGTTCACAGGTCACCAGTTCATGAGTAGAATAGACGCATGTGATATTCGCCCTGTCAGTTGGTCAGACCATGATATGGTCTGGTCGGACCTAAGCATCTCAGGCTTAAAGGCCAGGGAATCTTTGTGGAAATGCAACGACTTCCTGCTCAGGGACACAGTCTTTAGAGAAGAAATGTCCTCGGCTATCAGAAAATATTTCGAGCTAAATGACACGGGCAAAGTGGATCGGGATATCGTATGGGAGGCGGCGAAGGCAACTTGGAGGGGTAGGCTGATAAGTGAAGGAGCCTCCAAGAAAAGAGAAATGTCCCTTCTAGCTCACAGATTGAGGTCGGAAATACTCTCCCTAGAAAGATCTGAGGGGAAGGGGGAAGGAGAAAAAGAGAGGGACCTAGGCCTGGCGAGGGAAAAGATACAGGAGCTCAGGGATCTAGAATTGGGCAAAATTGTAGCGGGACTCCAACACCTGCGTCAGAGGTACTACGAGAAGGGGGACAAGGCCGATGCTATGCTGGCGGGCAAACTCAGAGGTCAGAGAGCGGACAGGTGGGTCCAACAAATTGGGGATGATGTAGAGGGGAAATGTACGGATCCGGAAGACATAGCAGAGAAATTCGCTAGTTTTTACGAGAACCTATACGGAAGAGAGGGGGTAGTGGAGAGGGAAGCACGGGAGGCATACCTCAATGGGGTCTCACTCCCGACCCTTGGAATGTTGGAATCCGCTGCCCTAGATGCCCCAATAACAGAGGAGGAGGTGCTGAAAGCAATATCAGGGCTGAAGCTGGGTAGGGCCCCGGGGGAGGATGGATTCACCGCAGGCTTCTACAAGGCTTTCTCGGGTTTACTGGTGGGTTTCCTAGCGGGTCTATTTTCAAACATAATGCAGACAGGGAAGGCACCACCGTCATTTGGCAAGGCACTAATCACGGTGATCCCGAAGGAGGGGAAGGGCCCTACGGACTGCCGCTCCCATAGACCTATCTCCCTCCTTAACATGGCTGCGAAGCTGCTCACGAAAATTGTTGCCACGAGGCTGGACGGCCATATGCCGAACCTAATCCACTCAGACCAGGTGGGGTTTATACAGGGAAGACAGGGAGCCGATACCCTGCGCAAAACTCTGCATCTCATGCGGGTCGCGGCTCCGATGGGTGAGAACCCAGTCCTTGTGTCCATAGATGCCAAGAAAGCATTTGATCGGGTCGACTGGGGGTTCCTACATGGTGTCCTAGAAAAGCTGGGCTTTGGAGTGGGGATCAGACGGGCCGTCAAAGCCTTATATATGTCACCTTCGGCCAGAGTGACTGTCAATGGTCGCCTGTCTCGCATTTTTGGCCTCCAGAGGGGGACGAGGCAGGGCTGTCCCCTTTCCCCACTTCTCTTTGCCATGACCATGGAGGTTCTCACAGAATACCTCAGAGTTTCTTCCATGGTGCGGGGCATAGTGGTGGGAGACCGTACCTTTAAACTCGGCCTTTACGCAGACGACAGCCTGCTCCACCTGAGGGAACCCACGCATTCAGTCCCGGCGGCCCTTCAGATCATCGACCAGTTTGGCAGGTTCTCAGGCTTTAAAGTTAATGTCGGCAAGTCTGTGATCTTCCCATTTGCCCCGGATGCCGATAGGTGCTTACCTGAATTGCCCCCTTTGGGCCATCAGGTCTGCGTCGATGGGATAAAATACCTGGGGATCAACATCGTAAGACCCAATGAGGACCTGAGCCTGGCAAACTACCCCCCTCTGTTTGAGAAATTGTTCAGGGAGATGGAGGGTTGGGGGATGGGACAAATCTCATGGATGGGTAGAATAAATGCGATAAAAATGAACCTGCTCCCCAGAGTGCTCTACCTCTTCCAGATGCTCCCATTGGAGGCCCCGGTGGCATACCTCGGAGAGGCCAAGAGGCGCATACTGAAGTTTATTTGGCAAGCCAGAAGCCCAGAATAGGGTATGAGACCCTCACCGTTCCCAAAGAAAGGGGAGGTGTGGCCCTCCCAGATCTCGACACGTACCACAGGACTGCCCAGCTCAGGGTTTTGGCCCCCACCTTAGTGAAGACCCCAACAAACAGTGGGTCTACATTGAAAACTCCTTCCTGAGCCCAGTTACGGTGGGTGAATGGTTGTGGGTCCCACTTAAGAAACTTCCGAGAAGAATTAAAGACCACCCCATTATGGGAACTATGTGGAAGGCACTAGCAGGGAAGGGACATAAGGATGGAGTCACCACATGGCCCTCCCCACTCAGTCACATATGGTCCACACCAGTACTGGAAGAGATTCCGGGACACGAAAATTACCAGTCCTGGTTCGAAGCAGGGCTTTGTAGGGTTGGCCAACTGGTGAGGGTTAACTCTTTCATACCGATCCAGGAACTAGAGGAGGCGCTGGGTATCGGCAGACTTTCACCACTCCTATACCTTAGACTCAAGGGCATTCTAATGAACCCAAAACTGAAGGAATGCTTACAGAGGAGGCTCACCCCAGTGGAAAAAATACTGGACTCCCATACGTAAATGAAGGGCCTCATCTCACTCCTGTACATGTCCCTCCTGGCTCCCCGAGAGGGAACCACTGGGAGCCTCAGATGAAAATGGGAAAGGGATCTAGGCTGCACCATAGGGGATAGTCTCTGGGGGAAGCTCTGCACTAGGGCCTTCAAGACGTCGATTTCATGCCAATATAAGTCCCACGCTGTCAAGCTCCTCCACAGGTGGCAGTACGACCCGATTACTCTTTCCAGGATGTTCCCAGACGTAGCCCCAGTGTGCTGGCATATGTGGTGGACCTGTCACAAAGTCCAGACTTATTGGTCCGAGGTGCTTAGTTGGATCGGGATGCGGGGGAGGGGGACTACCCGTTGGACCCCATACTGGTGATTTTTGGCCTGCAATATGGAGATGAGCACTGGGAAAAGGTACCGGCCTTGACACACGCCCTACTGCTGGCTGCTAGAGCGGCTCGGGCCAGGACCTTGAAAAGACAAACACTCCCAACGAAGATCGAATGGGTGACAGTGGCCAAGGACATTTACTTCCTGGACAAACTAACGGCCGCAATACATGGCTCTAGTGTACAGATTGAAACCGACTGGCTGCGTTTCATGGAGGTGTTTGTCAACTCGGAGGACAAGTGTCCAGGGTAATAGGACACCTCCACCCGGCCCATAACTACCTTGTGCATGGATCCCTATGCATGGGAATCTGAAGAGTCGATTATACATAGTTGGCCCCGGGCCTGGCTGGTGCTGCCCAGAGAGAAGAACCACAAATTGCGGACTCTGAGTTCCCGAGGGGGGAGGGGGAAGGGGGGTGAAAAGCGTTAAAGACTTGTGTTTCTATCAAGTTTTGAAGTCATTATGGGCATGTGCCCAATGTATAATACATGCATAAGTTTGCTTTTTCTCGTTCTTGAAAAACCAATAAAAATTGAATAAAAAAAAAAAAAACATCCTATATCGTTGTCACACACTTGAACAGGTAAATCTCTCAGAGTTACACATAAAATCAGACTCAACATCTCTCAGATAAAAGTTATGTTCATTTGGAACTCTCAGGGCCCACCTCAAAACACCTCAGGCCCAGAATTGTAAAGTCAGCCCCTATTGGAGCCAGTGCATTAGGGGGAGTCTTCTGGTGAGGCATGGAAACTTTTCCGCGTATTCCATAAATGGAGCCCAGGTGTTCAAGAAGTAGTTCAGATTCCCAGTCCGTATAGCAGTCACTTTTTCAGCCACAACTATCTCCCAACATTTCGACCACCATAGGGGGATCGAGGGGCCCTCTGGGTGCTTCCAGAACCTGGCCATTGCTATTTTTGCTGCGAGTAGGAGATGCGTACATAGCCATGATATCTGCCCCGTTAATGGAAATTTCCCCCCAGGGTCCCCCAGGAGAACACCTAGATCCCATGGGATTGTCCACCCCATGATTGCCCTTATTTGGTTTGTTACCTCCCTCCAGTAAGCTTCGGCTTTCGGAAAAGACCACACCTGGTGAAATAAGGAGCCATTGGATGTACACCCTCTCCAACAGTTTGCTGGGATTTCGGGGTTGGACTTGTTAAGCTGGACTGGGGTAACTGTTAATCAGCAGGCGGGAGGCGTATTTGAGGATGCACCAAATCCTTTTATTCAGAACAAAAAAAAAAACTTTAAATGCAGTTTTCAACACAAGCACGATTTTCGTTTGTTTCAAGGAAGCACTTCTTTCACTTTCCTGAACAATGCCTTAAATCAGGGTTGGTGCTGTGACACGGGTTAAGGCCAAATTAATGTAAAGAAAGAAAAAAAAACAGAAGTCTTTTAAATTTCCTTGGCCCTCATTACGACCCTGGCGGAAAGTAACTGACCTGACCGCCATAGTGTAAATAGCGTTTCCGCCATTGCACGACGGAGTAAAGTGCGGCTAATTCTGACCCATCGGGCACGAGCACTACGCCATGGCGGAAGTGCAAAGTCCGCGATGGCGGAAATGTCCCCAAAACGCCCCTCACCGCCGTCGTACGGCGCCCTAGGTGCAATTCCGCCACCCATCATAGCGGTCACCGTAATGAGCGGTAATCGCAAAATACGGTGACCGTAAATATACGGAAACGGAAGTAAAAACATGGGCCCGGAACGGGAAACAGCACGCCGTACACCTATAAAATCAGAATCCCAACACAACCATCAAAAATCCTACCCTGAGACACATCCCAACCCGTTAGCCACCCTAGTGAAAACAATAAAAATGGGAAAAGTTGCTAAAAAAGCGTGCGACCGCAAGCGGCAGGTCCACTTCTCCCATGAGGAACTCACCGTGCTCACAGAGACCCTCCAGGAGAATGCTGCCGTCGTCTTCTCGACGCAAATGACCAGGACGGCACTTGCGAACAAGAAGGCCATATGGGCCCTGGTGGCACAGCGGGTAAGTGCGGTGGGGACCGCACCACGCAACCCACAGCAATGCAGAAAGCGATGGGACGACTTGCGGATACGCGTACGGAGCATACTATCAGCCAACCGTAACATTGCCACCGCTACCGGGGGAGGATCGGAATCACCCATCAAGTTGACCCCCTGGGAAGAAATCTGTGCCTCCACCATTGGAATGGAGAGTATAGAGGGAGTCGGAGGGATGGAGAAAGGAGTGCAGACATCCGAAGAATCAGGTAGGTGGGCCAAATAAAAAAATGCTAAATCCACAATGTCCAATCATGTGAAGTACCATGTGTCCACATAGTGCAACAGAAACACATGTCCAGGAGAACGTCCACATACATTGGCCTGATAGCGCACTTTAAAAGTCACTTTAAATACATAAATAATTAAAAATCCTAAAAACACCCTCTACACGTGCAGCATGCACACCCTAACTGCAGGCTGCAAAACAACTGCATCCTCAATCCACACGAAAATGAAACCACCTCCAAGGCCCTGACCCAAATCACCCTCAGGTACCACCCCAATGCATGTGATACATTGCCATTCCAATTTCCACAGACCCATAAATAACGCTCGCCCTCCTTTACTCCAACACAGGGTCCGATTCAAACGACGAGCTTCAGGACACCCCTACCAGCTCACCTGCAAAGAGGGCCAAGACCAACGGCCAAAGACCCTCCACCTCAGCTGCACGGATCAAGACACAGCAGCAGCACAAATCAAGTGGCAGCACACAGGAGGGGACTTCAACAGGCACCCCAGCAGCCAGCATGCCCACAACAGCAGCACCACAGGTCCCCCCAATGGATGCCACAGAAGGCACTGCTTCTGGTGGCAGCAGCACCATAGGTGACACTGCATTAATGGCAGCATGCTCCGACACAGAAAACGGTGCTGTCGATGTAGGATCCATCCATGACCTGTCTCAATCCCCCTGTTTGTTTCATCCCGTACACCATGAGGATACCACGCAGGGGCACCCACAAGACGACGACTGGCCATCCCCCACAAGCCCTGTGGCAAGGCAACATGAGGTGACCAGCCCCTCTGTGACACCACCGCAAATTGGCATGGCCCAGCAGAGGCAACAGTCCCTCAACCAGGTGATCGTGCAACAGCAGCAACTGGCCACGCTCCTCAAGGAGCATGCTGATGAATGTGGGGGTACTAAGGCAGCCATAGAAACATCAACTGAGACACTTAGGTCAGAAATGGAGAGAAGTACAGAGACACTAAGGGCACAAATGGAGAGAAGCACCGAGAGCCTGAGGGTACAAATGGAGAGAAGCACCGAGAGCCTGAGGGGGGAACTGCATGCGACGTCCAAAGACGTATGTGCTGAACTTGCCGCTGTGCGCCGTGTGCTCACTGAGCTCTCACAAACCCTTAGGGACATGCATGGACGTGAGCAGGCAGAGACATCATCCGTTGCAAGTTCCGTCCAGGGCAGCCCCCAACGTAGATCTGGGAGGAACCTGCGCTCCACAGGCAGGGGTGCCCCTGATACCCGGAGAGGGGGCTTGCAATAGCGTCTGCCCACTGCCAATGAGCATCTTTGGACACTGGTGTTCGGGGGGGAGGTAGGAGGGTGGAGGGGGTGTGTTGGGCTTTCTTGGGTGGCGGGTCGATGGGGTGTGTAACATAATTTCACATATGCTATAAACATTTCACAATCATCCAATGAGATGTGTGGACATTGATCTTTGTGTACGAGGCCTTCATAGGCGTACAGTCCATATTGTGCATGTTCCAGACACACACAGTGCCACAAGTCCCGTGTCCATGTATCAGCCACCAGGCGTGAGTGCTAGAAGCATGAATCTATGAGAATCTGACGAATTTCACGGCCCTCCTGTGCCTCGCGGACTCCTTGAGGTGCTGCCACATCCCCACCCTCATCATGACCATCTTCAGGTGCTTGTAGTTCTGCGTCAGGGGGCATGGGCACATTTCTACGTACGCACATGTTGTGTAGCATGACACATGCCATGACCATCTTTGCAACCTTCTCATGGCGGTACAGGAGTGCCCCGCCAGACCTGCTGAGGCAGCGGAAACGAGCCTTCAGTAGGCCGAATGCCTGTTCTATGACTACACGGGTACGTGAGTGGGCATGGTTGTAGTCCTCCTCATGCTGGTTCTGTGGGTTCTGGAGTGGTGTAAGGAGCCATCTCTTCAGTGGATACCCGGCATCACCTGTATGTGGACAATAAAGGATGTTTGTGGAATGACATTGCTACGTACGCATCCCCCCCCTTCCTGCCAGGTCATTGCCGCATCACATACCCCACATTATCATGCATGAAATGAGACTCACCGAGTAGCCAGGATCTGTTCCCTGCGTGTCGCTCCATGTAGCGTGGTATTGTAGAGTTCCTCAAGACCATAGAATCATGGGTTGATCCAGGAAATCGGGCACAACAATGTGTAATGATCCTGTTGGAGTCACACACCATTTGTACATTAAGAGAATGATATTGTTTTCGGTTGCGGTACTGGGCCTCCATGGCATGTGGGACAACCAATTCCACATGGGTGCAGTCGATGGCACCAATGCAACCCGGTATGCCGGCAAGTGCATGGAATCCCACTTTTGTGTTCGTAATTTCCTGCTCCGAGCGTGGTAGAGAGATGTAGTCGTCTGCGTGCTTCAGGAGGGCATCGAGCACTTGCAATAGTGTCCGTGACAACAGTGGCTGTGAAATGCCATGCAACTGTCCGACTGTGTGCTGGTAGGTGCCTGTGGCCAGGAAGTGTAGTACAGACACCACCTTCAGTAGGGGTGGGATGGCGGTTGGGCTATCTATCATGCTGGCAAGGTCAGCGTGTGTCATGTCCACAATGGCGGTTATGGTGTCCCGGTCCAAACGGTAGAGGGTGTGGATCTGCTCATCAGTGAGGTTGAACGGATGAGCTCGGAGGCGTGGGATTGCGGGCTGCCTGCGTGGTGGTAGTGGCTGTGCTGGTGGGCCTTGCTGGCCCTGCCTTGCCCTCTCCTCCTCCTGCGTCTCCTCTGTGCGGCCGGTTGTTGTAGTAGTTGGTGTTCGTCTTCTTCTTGAAGTTGGAGTACTTGCAGTGCTATCAGGTCCCCCAGGGCCAACATCGCTAGTCCTGCCGGTAGCATTTTGGAGTGGGTGTGGTTGTGGGAGGGGGTTGGGTGTGCAATTTATGTGTTTTCAGGCAGTATAGCCTCCACCTGTGGTGATTCATTCCACCTGTGCAAGCTGCAATCCCCTTTGGGCGAGCACGTCCCGCACACAACGCTGCAATTCGATGCATGGCATCTTGCTATTACAATCATGTATTTAATCCCGATGGCAGTGGAATATTGGTTCATATGTTCATTCTGCTATGGTCCCATTGTTTCACATACTATCTTTACAGTCGCGAACAAACTTGTGAAGGGTCAGTGGAATGTAGTACTCGATTAACGGTGGACCCTCATGCAGCACTGTACCGAGGTTCACCGACGGGCGGGGCGTCCCATTTGTGAGTGAAGGCAGTTGCCATTTGCACACACTGCCGCACTACATGGATGAATTTGTGATTTCAAGCGGTCACAGATGCCTTTTCGACGTGATGTTGCAAATGAGGAATTCGAAGGACAGCGCTTTCGGTTTTCAGCTAGCGGCGAGGAGACGCCCACAGGTCTGACTGCAGATATAAAGTTCTATTGTTTAATGTCCTTCGGACAGGGGCCATGGCGAGAATGCAATGATTGATGTGAATAGTATGGGATGCGCAATAGCGTAGTGGACGATAAGGCAGGACGTTCCCAAATACATGTTACTTCACAACACTAGAATTCCGGGCTGGAGCACAGTGGATTTTGCAGACTGCATTACGCACAATGGAAATTTCACATGTTATGTGAGTAAATAATCAGGCGTTTTCATACCGGGATGAGGGAATGATGTATGGATGCATGGACAGATGATTTAATTGAGAGTTTACCATGTACATGGCTTTTTGGAATCTATCCACTTCCCCTGCGCTATGTGATGCAGAGCTGCCATAGTGGGACCATCGTCTATCTGCCCTTGTTGAACCCTCCCTGTCTCGACGCGCCTTCAAACACTTGTGTCTATGCACGTTACTAATCCCATCTAATGGATTCTGTTTTAACAGACGCATGCACACAAAGACTCGTTTGTAATAGTGTATTCACCTCGATTTATATAGTTATGATTCGCAAGTGATTTTTGGGTGGGAATAATCCTTTTGAGTGGGCTAACATGCATATGGCTGTAGATTTAGTGTGATCATTGAAGTGAGTAATTCAAATTAAGTTCTGATGCCCATACCATTCTTTTTCATTTCATTTGGGTGACAGGTATCTCCTCCCCTTTTGCCGCTGCCATCGTTATGCCACTCCTGCAGATGGCTTTTACTCCCGACACCTGCTGCTTCGTGTTAATCAGTGGAGCACCATTACGATCTTATGGGACGATCGCCAATGGGCCACATGCCCTTACGCAGTACTCGTGGCTAGGAGCAACATATCGACCTTTCAGCTGGACTAGTGCCTACCTAATGGGACGGCCCTGCGGTTCTAGGCGCTTCCATGTTGCCTTTTTGAACGTGAATGTAGCCCCTGTGTACCATGAAGGAACAGGGCGTCACACAAGAAGAAGCTGGTCATTTATTGCGGATGCAGCCCACAATAATGAAATATATTTTGGAGTTCATGACCTAATAGCTGTATGGGCTTGGTGATTTTGTTGTGCATTAAATTTCTATTATGATATTAACCGTGTAGCGTTATTCTTTGCAAGTAATGTAGCATATTCCTATTTGTGGAGCGATGTATTGTGAGAAGATCTGCATTGGGTTCCGGCTTCTGAGTATAGTTGCGTGGTACTGTACTTGGCGCGTTTGCCTACGAAGCCCAGTGAGGTCAGGGATAGGGGCTGCCATTATGACTGTTTTAATGATGTCATGCTCAGGGGCGGGGGATTAGCTTTTGTGTAACAGATGCCGGTCAGCCAGGTGGATTGGTGGAATGATGTGATTATCAGAATATGGCTGGTCACAGGTGCCTGTGTTTGCGTGCGTTTCTTGGAGGGAGACTGAGGTCATGTCCATTGGAATAGCTTCTGTATTCGTGCCATCTGTGCCCTGCAGCTCCCATTGGCCCCTCTTGAGATGGGCCTGGCTGCTCAGTCACTCTGCCAACTTGTGTGGTACATGCTTATGCTGATGGTTGGTTTGTTTACTGGCAAGAGTACAGGGCTGGTGCAGTCTCCCTCAGGTTACTGCTTTGAATGTTGCCTTACACTGGTGTCAAGCGATGGGGGCCTGTTGTTGTTTTGTCTCATATTTCAGTTCATATTGCTGTACTTGAACCTTCACATGCCTGTGCTGCATCGGTACGGCAATGGTGACATGGCAAATATGGATGGCCACTCACAAGGCACTTGGAGCCCCTACATTCATTTGTTCGTTGGCATGCATGGGTGACTTGTACATTTCACTGGTTGCATTGTGTGACTTCATTGCACCTACGAGGAGTTGTGCAATGTGGCCAGGGAGTGGTGTACAGGCACTCAGTAGGGCCATTTACGGTTGGTTCGCGTTGCCGTACTTCTCACCATGGCGGAATGGTACTTTCCGCCATGCTTGATGGCGTTAGGTAAATGTCCGCTAGGGTCAGAATTCGCGTACCGTTGCGCCATGGTGGTAATTACGGTTTCGCATGGCGCGCGTGCGCGTACTTGGTGCAGTTAGCGTTGGCGTTCACTACGGTGTCGCTAATGGCATCGTACTTTACGGTGACGGGTCATAATCGCACCGAGCGCTATTCGATGGCGGTATTGCATTTCCACCATCGTTTTTCGATTTCCGCCAGGGTCGTAATGAGGGCCCTTGCCTTTTATTGTGGGCTTCTTTTTCCTCCTAAGGCACTCACTAAGCGTTGCTTCAGACTTCCTATCTGAAGTTCAATAGAAAAAAAAAGAGATGTCCATTCCGGTAACCTTTTCTTTCCTTGGTTCCGTGGGTTAAAGTAAACAGTCCATAAATCAATGCCCGTGTCGTCTAACAGCCAGCATTTATCCCGGCCAAATGGTGCTTTTCAAGTAAGCCCCTGTCAGGGGGACTCTGCGTTTTTCTGCGGCGAGAGTTCGCGCATACGGACTTCTTGCATGCCTGTGGCTCTGGCAATCAGTATGCCCAGTTAAAACCTGCTGCCTCCTCCTTCCATTTTTCCTTGCACTCGCCTTCTCCCTGGATAAAGAAAGAACAGACCGCCTCTCTGAATCCACGCATGCGTTAAAAATGCTGTCCTCCCCTCCCCTCCCAAGTCCAGGTGTGTTCAATCTTTCCGTGCTCTCATGAATCAACCCCACCCTTTCCTCGCTTTTCTCTCTGGGCTCTCCCAACAGACCTCCCTGGTTATTATTGGATTCCACCCGCCCTCCTGATATTCTGTCCGTTCTGAATGCCTTTCTTCTGCTGAGGTAATAAGGTAGGTGAAGGTCACTATGCATTTTGGAACTAAGTGATTTGGCAGCTTTTCTTCGTGATTCAGCATAGTGCATTGTGGGAGAAGTAGTTTTCTGACATGTAGTCTCTGTAGATTCTATTTTGGAATCTCCTGGCAGAGTGGGTTTTTTCATTATGTGCGGCATGTTTTCGCCGTCCATGACTGCAGGTACAGGGTGTTCTGTTAACTTTATGTTTGTGAGTGTGCTAGATGTCCCGCCACTGTTCAAATTAGGTGACTCAGGGGGTGTATCCTCACATACCTCCCTCAAGGAATCATGCCGATCGGGCTGATCTAGGGAACGAGACAGATAGTCCGCTACCAATTGATATTTTCCTGGTTTGTGCACGGTTACAAATCAGAATGGCTATAATGTAAGAAACCATCGCAATACCCTGTGATTGGAATCTTTCTGTGTTGCTAGCCACCGTAAAGGAGCATGGTCCGTGAAAATGGTGAACTGTCCACCCAGCAGATAGTAACGTAAAGATTCCACTGCCCATTTTATGGCTAAGCACTCCTTTTCCAGGGTTGAATATGGTGATAACAGTTTTCTGCTTATAAAAACAACTGGGATGAGTTCATCTTCTGTTCCCTGTGATAGTACAGCCCCCAGGCCGCACCCTGAAGCATCAGCTTGTAAAAAGAAAGGCTTGGAAAAATCGGGGCAGTGTAGAACCGGCCTGTTAGCGATCAGTTTGATCAGAGAATAAAAGGACCGGGTTACTTCTGGGGTGATTGTTAGCGTTTTGTTGGTTTTGAGGGCGTCTGTCAATGGGGCAGCTATAGAGGAAAAGTGAGGAATGAACCTTCTGTAGTATCCCACAAATCCTAGAAAAGCTTGTATCCCCTTCCGGGTGGTGGGCACTTGGAGCTGTTGTATGGCTTGTACTTTGTCTAACAGAGGTGTTATCACTCCTCCACCCACTGAGTATCCTAAGTATTTGGTAGTGTTTGCTGCCAGTTTGGTTTTTTTAGGGTTTATGTGCAAGCCGGCTTCTCCCAATGCCATGATTACTTTTTTAAGATGGGATAAGTGTTCCTCCCAGGTGGTACTGAAAATAACTATATCATCCAAGTAGGCAGCTGCATATGGTTCATGTGGTCTTAGGATTTGGTCCATCAGGGCTTGGAAAGTGGCCGGTGCCCCATGCTGACCGAAAGGAAGGACAGTAAACTGGAAGAGGCCTTGAGGGGTTGCAAACGCTGTCTTTTCTTGATCCTCCGGGTGCAGTGGTATTTGCCAATACCCTTTTGTGAGGTCCAGTGTGCTTAGGTATGTTGCTGCTCCTAACCTTTCTAATAACTCATCAATTCTAGGCATGGGATAAGCTTCATAGCAAGATATTGCATTCAATTGTCTAAAATCCATGCAAAATCTTGTGGACCCATCAGGCTTAGGTACGAGTACCACTGGTGAGCACCAGGCGCTTTTGGATGGTATGATGGTGCCCAGTCTCAGCATTTCCTTTAATTCCTTATTTATGTCTTCCCGTTTGGCCTCGGGTATCCGATAAGGTCTGAGGCGGACTATTTTGCCTGGTTCTGTTTTTATGTGGTGCGACACCAGGTTGGTTCACCCCGGCAGTCCGGAAAATACTTTTGATACAGGATCAAGGTATCCAAACAACTCTGCTAGTTGAGTCTTACTCAGTTGTTGCCCGACCATCACATCATGTAAACCACTGGGTGCGTTGAGCACCAACTGTTCCGCCACCGATAATTCTGAGAGGGCTGCACACAGTATTTGTGGGGTATCCTCTCTCCACAATTTGAGCAGGTTTACATGATAATTTTTGTTTTTTTCTTTTCTGTCGGGCTGGGCTATTTCATAGTTCACCGGTCCTAAGACTTTTGTGACCTGATAAGGACCCTTCCACTGTGCCAGCATTTTATTGGTAGTTGTTGGTAATAGGACCAGGACTTTGTCTCCCACTTTAAAGGTGCGTAATCGGGTTCCTTGGTCGTAATATTTTTCTTGTTGTAGTTGGGCTCGACCTAACCTCTCTTGTGCAAATTCCCGGAGGTGCCCCAAATGTTCTTGTAAGTCATTTACATACTCAGACAACGTTTTCTCTTCTTGATTCTCCCACGTGTTCTTTAACACTTTCAGAATAGATCTTGGTTGCCTTCCAAATACCAGTTCAAAAGGGGAAAATCCTGTGGAGGATTGGGGCGTGTCGCGAAGTATCATCAGTACCCATGGTAGTGTTCTGTCCCACCCCAATCCTGTGGGACTTGTGGCCCTTCTTAACATTTGTTTTATGGTCTGATTGTATCTTTCCACCAGTCCATCAGTTTGTGGGTGGTACACAGAAGTTTTCAGATGCTTTATTCCTAATGTTTTACACACTTCTTTCATTACAAGGGACATGAAATTGCTTCCTTGGTCTGTCACTATTTCTTGGGGTATTCCCACTCGGGCGTAATATGGGAGCAAGACGTCGCAGACTTGTTTAGCTGAGATACCTCGTAAGGGAAACGCTTCCGGGTATCTTGTGGCATAGTCCACTACCACCAAGAGAAACTTATACCCTCGGCTGCTAGGTTCTATGGGGCCGACAATATCCATCCCGATTCGTTGGAAAGGCTCTTTAATAAGGGGCATCCTCTGCAACGGGGCTCGAGGCGGAATACGATTACTGGTCTTTTGGCATATGGAACATTCCTGACAATACTTAGCCACCTCTGCATATATCCCCGGCCAGTAGAAGTTCAGGAGTAGTCTTTTCAGAGTCATATTTTCTGCCAGGTGCCCCCCTGTGTTGTGGTCATGTGCTAGTTGCACCAAATTCTTGCGATAGGACAGAGGTATCAATAGTTGTTCTTTTTCTGTGTGGTCTACCCCTCTGGTTATCCTGTAGTAAAGACCCTGCTTCTCTCTAAAATATGGGGTGGAGCCTGTATTTTGGGTTGTGTCATGAGCTTGTTCTCTTGCCCGTTTTAGTGAGTCATCCGTTTCTATTTCGGTGCGGAATGAGGGTATATGATCCTTTACTTTCCAATCTATCAGGGCTATTTCCTGGGCTTCTGCCCTCCATCCCCACTTATTCTCTCTTTTCTGTGCCCGTGACAACCGTTCCCGAAGTGGGCACCCTTTCAGTTCTGATCCGGAATACGGTGCTTCTTTTAGCCATTTTTCAAATCCGGGTAAGTCGGTACCTATCAGGACTGGGGCTGGTAGTGTAGGTATCACTGCTGCTTTTATTGGAATCTGCTCCCCCTCTATCCCCAAAGTAATGTCTCTGGTGGGGTACTCTTTGACATCCCCATGCACACATTTCACAACTACTCCGCTCACCTGGTTATCTTCTTGGTTGCTTACATGGGGCTGGATCGCTGTTTGACGACTTCCGCTGTCCATCAGGGCCTGGGCAGGGTGTCCATCCACAGTTACTTTTATCACGTACGGGAGTCGCCGTCTTCGGATTTCCTGGGACTGAATGGTTCCAATCTCCATCGGTTCTGGTTTTGCTTTTCGGGAGCAGAATCTTGCTATGTGCCCCCATTCACCACACTCAAAGCATTGTGGGCCCCCAGGGGTTCTCGGACCCCCATTACCTGAGGACGCTCTGATCTCTGGCCGAGGTCTGGGCTCTGCCGATATCGATCTGTAAGGCCCATTGCGCAGGGTGGCCGCGTCTCCACTTTGTTTCACTTGGGGTGTCAGGAAGGACCTTGGGGTACCGGCTTTTTGGAAGGCAGTGGCTACGTCTATGGCTTCTGGTAGTGTTAGGTGGTGGTGTTGTCTGACCCACCTCTGTATAGGTCCGGGCATGGCCTCTACAAATTGTTCAAGGATGATTTTGTCTTTGATTTGCCCAATGGTTTGAGGTGCTGGGCTGCAACCATTTCTCTGCGAGGTCCTGAATTCTATAAAATAGTTGTCTCGGGCTCTCTCCTGGTTTGAGCCTGGTCTCCCGATACATGATCCTATAGGACTCTTCATCCATTCCCAGTCTTTCTAGGATAGTTTTTTTCAGTTCGACATATGGGGTATCCCCTGTGGGATTTGCTGCTTGATAGGCTCCCTGCATTACCCCAGTCAGCAAAGGGGCCAGAAAGAAAGCCCATCTCTCTTGTGGCCATTGGGCGGCTCTTGCTATTCGTTCAAAATTGACAAAGAAAAAACTCGGGTCATCCCCCGTTTGGTATTTCTGAAGTACTGTGGGTGGAACTGCCTGTTGAGTTCTTGTTGCCACTACGGCTTCCCCCAGTATTCGTAGTGCTTCTCTACCTTGATCTTGGGCGGCATTCTGTACCTGGATTGCCTGCTGCAGGGCCTGGCGATCTACTTGTGCTTGGTGTCCCTGCACCTGGATTAGTTGCTGTAACTGTTGCTGAGCCTCAGCCAAGGTTTTTATTACCGCTTCCATTGTTTTGTGGTTGGCGAGGCGCTATCTTTATCCCACCGCTGCCACCACTGTTAATCAGCAGGCGGGAGGCGTATTTGAGGATGCACCAAATCCTTTTATTCAGAACAAAAAAAAAAACTTTAAATGCAGTTTTCAACACAAGCACGATTTTCGTTTTTTTCAAGGAAGCACTTCTTTCACTTTCCTGAACAATGCCTTAAATCAGGGTTGGTGCTGTGACACGGGTTAAGGCCAAATTAATGTAAAGAAAGAAAAAAAAACAGAAGTCTTTTAAATGTCCTTGCCTTTTATTGTGGGCTTCTTTTTCCTCCTAAGGCACTCACTAAGCGTTGCTTCAGACTTCCTATCTGAAGTTCAATTCCGGTAACCTTTTCTTTCCTTGGTTCCGTGGGTTAAAGTAAACAGTCCATAAATCAATTCCCGTGTCGTCTAACAGCCAGCATTTATCCCGGCCAAATGGTGCTTTTCAAGTAAGCCCCTGTCAGAGGGACTCTGCGTTTTTCTGCGGCGAGAGTTCGCGCATACGGACTTCTTGCATGCCTGTGGCTCTGGCAATCAGTATGCCCAGTTAAAACCTGCTGCCTCCTCCTTCCATTTTTCCTTGCACTCGCCTTCTCCCTGGATAAAGAAAGAACAGACCGCCTCTCTGAATCCACGCATGCGTTAAAAATGCTGTCCTCCCCTCCCCTCCCAAGTCCAGGTGTGTTCAATCTTTCCGTGCTCTCATGAATCAACCCCACCCTTTCCTCGCTTTTCTCTCTGGGCTCTCCCAACAGACCTCCCTGGTTATTATTGGATTCCACCCACCCTCCTGATATTCTGTCCGTTCTGAATGCCTTTCTTCTGCTGAGGTAATAAGGTAGGTGAAGGTCACTATGCATTTTGGAACTAAGTGATTTGGCAGCTTTTCTTCGTGATTCAGCATAGTGCATTGTGGGAGAAGTAGTTTTCTGACATGTAGTCTCTGTAGATTTTATTTTGGAATCTCCTGGCAGAGTGGGTTTTTTCATTATGTGCGGCATGTTTTCGCCGTCCATGACTGCAGGTACAGGGTGTTCTGTTAACTTTATGTTGGTGAGTGGGCTAGATGTCCCGCCACTGTTCAAATTAGGTGACTCAGGGGGTGTATCCTCACAGTAACATAATATCTGTAACACAGTTTATAGCCTCCTTCCCTGTTGGAGACGCGTTGTGAGCTCTTGTGGAGTCTGGACTAGATCTTGTCCCACACCTCTACATCTACCTCTTGTCTGAGGTCCCTCTCTCAGTCTAACATATACTTTTCTTTCTTTTTGGGATTTGATCTGTCCAGGAGTTGGTACAGCAATGAGATCCTCCCCTTAGGGGCAGTGGACAGTAGTGAACTCTCCAGCAATGTTAATTCTCTGGACCCGCAGCCCCTGGCCGTTCTGTGGGAGACCCAGTGCCGTAGTTGGGCATAGTGGAACCGTTCATTCTCTCCGACCCCGAACTTCTCTTTGCATCGCTCAAATGTGATGGGGGAGCCTCCCTCCACCATGTCTGCTATTTTTCCAAGGCCTCTCTCAATCCATGCATCAAATCCGGATGGGGAATTGCCGGGGGTGAAGTCCGGATTGTTCCAGATGGGGGTAAGAGGCCCTCTAGGGGTCCTGTAACCCCATTTTCATGCTGCTGCTTTCCAGCTTCTAACGGTCGCTAAGGTTGCTAAGAGTGGGCCCTGACTTATGTGTGTTTTTATCAGGGGCAGGTGAGGGAGCTGTGCTGGGGTCACCGGGCTCCAAGCTTCTTCCAGCTGGGTCTACAATGGTTGGTCAGTAGATTGGGACCATGTATATGCGTGTGAGAGTTGGGCTGCGTGCGCATATCTAGTCACGTCCGGGACTCCCAATCCCCCTGCAACCCTACTCCGGAGCATTACCCTTTTCGCTATTCTGGGCTTCCCCCCCCCAAACAAATTTTTGTATATTCCTCTGCAACGCCTTCAGTTCGCTTGTTGGGATGTTTACTGGGAGAGCTGCACATTGGTATAATAGTCTAGGGACTAGATTCATTTTTACCGCAGCAATGCGTCCGAACCAGGAGATTTCTAATGATTCACACTTGGCCAGGTCTCGCCAGAAATCATCTAGGAGTTGAGGGAAATTAGAGGAGTATAAGTGGGAGATGTTCTTTGGGATCCGCACCCCAAGGTAGTCAATTGTGGATTCTGCCTAGGGAATCGGAAGGGTGTGGCTAAGAGTTGCTTTTTGCCTGTTGGTGAGGTTGATTGGGAGTGCTGAGGATTTATCTAAATTTACCTTGAACCCTGAGACCTGACTGAACCTCTCAATTTCCTCCCATAGGGGCCCTAGAGATGTGTTCAGGGCCGTAGCTGTAACAAGCACATCGTCCGCATATAAGGCGAATTTATACTCGTGGTTCCCCACAGTGAGCCCTTTAATGTCTGGATTTTGCCGGATCCTGTCAGCAAAAGGCTCCATGGACAAGGCAAAGATAAGCGGCGATAGGGGACAACCTTGCCTGGTGCCTCTGGTTATCCTGATGGGTTCTGACCTATCGCCACTGACGTGGAGCTGAGTGGTGGGGTTGCAATAGTTCGCCATTACCCATTTTGAGAATCTCAGTCCGAACCCAAAGTGCGCCAGAGCCTTATCAATGTACCCCCAGTCGACTAAATCAAATGCTTTGTGTGCGTCCAACGACAGCACTGCTAGGCCCTCCCCAGTCCTGGTTGCGCTCTCTATCAGGTTTATAGTGCGCCTGATGTTGTCCAGTGTTCCCCTCCGCGGAATAAATCCCGTCTGGTCACAGGCGATTAGGTCTGGGAGATGGGGTTCTCAATCTGGCTGCCAATATTTTTGAGAAGATTTTACCATCATTATTCATAAGGGTTATGGGCCTGTAAGAGGAGGCCTGCTTCAGGTCCTTCCCTGGTTTTTTAATTAGCACCGTAATCGCCTCACCCATTGTTTTGGTTACTGAGCCCATGGACAGGAAGGAGTTGAACAGCGCGGTTAGCTGTGGTGTCAAGATGCTGGCGTCGGTTTTATAAAACTGTGCCGTGAGCCCGTCTGGGCCCGGTGCCATATTTTTCAGAGATTTTATAGCGTCTGTAACTTCATCTGCTTTCATTGCGCTCTCCAGGGCCGCCAGAGAGGGTGCAAGGGGCGGGTTGTGGGGGGGGGTAAATAGCTGGGGAGGTTCTCCCGGCGAGTGGGTGGGCCGGACATCACTGCCTTATGGTACTTTACCAGTTCCTCCATTTTATCCTTCTCAGAGTAGAGAATGCTACCATTAGTGTCAGAGAGACTAAGAATGTTGTTTCTCATTTAGACTCTTTTTAGTTTGTATGCCAGGATTCTGTTTGCCTTATTACCTTTACTGTAGTAAAATTGTTTAGTGTAGGCTAGTGATTTGGAAGTGCGGTCCACCAAGTGCATTTCGAGTGCCGTTTTGCCTCTCTTCCACGCTCGCTCAATTTTCTGGGTCCTCCGGGATTGAAGCTCCTTTTCCAGGGATACCATTTCACCTTCTAGCCTGGCTGCAGCTATTTTTGAGATTCTAATTTGTTCCACCCCTGTGCTAATGAGGGTGCCCCTAACCACTGCCTTCATGGCGTCCCAGATTATATTTAACGAGGTATCAGTAGTTGTATTCTCCGTGAAGTAGTTTGAGAGACAATCACCGGTTTCCCTTTTTATACTCTCATCCAAAAGGATAGAGTCATATAGTTTCCAAAATCTTTTGGGGGAAGGGGGGAGCCAGTTACGTTAAGATTTGCACTGACTGGGGCATGGTCCGAGATTGTCCGAGTGTGTATGCTAATTTTGTCCAAGCTTGGGTAGATGGAGCTAGAGAACAAGAGAAGGTCTATTCGCGAGAAGCCCCTGTGAGCATGCGAATAATGAGTGTACTCTCGTGATCCTTTGGTATACAGTCTCCACGCATCAACAGTTTCCGTTTCTCTAAGGAGGCGGGCCATGGAGAGGGCCTGAACGTAATCTGCTCTGGATAGGGGGAGAGTTTTGTCCACCAGAGGGTCCGGTACTACGTTGAAGTCCCCACCCATCATCAAAATCCCTTCCGTAAAGGCTAGAATTTTGGGAATTAGGACAGTAATTAATTTGTCCTGCGCAGATTTGGGGCAGTAGACCGTGACTATGGTGACTGGTCGTTCCACTAGGAATCCTTTCACCATTAGGAATCTCCCCTCTGGGTCTCTTTTGACTGTTATGTTTGTCAGGGGAACCCTCTCACTAAGTAAAATTGCCACCCCTCGCTTCTTCTCCCCGGATGTGGCGAAAAACCCCTTTTTGTACCTCTTGAACTTAATGCGCTTTTCATCAGCCAACAACAGATGGGTCTCCTGGAGTAGAACCACATCTCCCTCCATTAGCCCTAATCTGTGCTCGACGGATCTTCGCTTTCCTGGGTAGTTCAAGCCCTGGACATTCCACATCAGGATCTTGATTACGCTCTCGTCAATCGTAACCGTTAAGTGCAATAGTGCGATCTGCCGCATTTTGTATGAAAGAGTGAGTCTTAAGTTCAAGGAGATGCCCTGCCCAAGTGTGTCTGGAGAAGTAGTCAGTGTTGAAATGGAGATTTTAGTAACTAAAGAAGGGAGGCGGGGAGAACTCTCACCCACCCTCTCCAACTTAACCCCACAATTTCCCCCCTCCCACCTCCCTCCTAACCCTAATGTGCCCATAGGTAGCACTAACAGTGACCCGCCCAACGGGGCAAATGGCGATGCTCCGGCACCGAGCAATTGAGGCCAACCGGGCCCAGTGTAACATAAACAGGAGAGGAAACTCTTTGTAACAGTGGCGGATAGAGCTGCGATTAGCATGAGACACTCAAAAGGTCCGCATAAGCTTTTAACAACCTCTCAGCTTGCCCCTCCCTCGATCCCCCTCCCATTTGGGGCGGAAGACCCCCCTAAACTCCCGACAAAAAGGGGGGGGCGTAAGCCCGCGGGGGGGGCATCGAGATCCACTGCAGAGTGAGGCTCCAACCCCAAGCCTACACGCGTCCCTTGTGATGGTCAGTCCGGCTTGTGGGTCCTCAGAGGGGGACCCCGGATCCTGCATCTTCTGCTGGCTCTGGCCCAAGACGTCCCTGGTGGGTTCTCAGGGGCCTGCTGGGAGCTATCCTCCTGCTCCGAGGGGCTGCCACCCCCGCCAGCTCCCACTAACTTCTCGGCCTCCTTGAGCGAGTGAATCTGACGCTGGGTTCCCTCCCAGGAGAATTTCAGCGATGTTGGGAATTCCCACTGGTATGAGATGCTTTTGCCTCGCAGCCATTCTGTTAGCACCTTTAGAGTTTGCAAGATCTTGGTAAAGCTGGACAGTCGCACCTCTGAAGTTGATTTGCTGCATTGACCTGGCTTCTCTCATTATCTCCTCCTATACTTTGTAGAAGTGGATTCTAGCCAGGACATCTGGCGGGGAGTTGGAGGGTTGCCTCGGGATCGTTCTATGTACACGATCCAGTTCCAGCAGTGCGCCGTCCGGGAGCGTAATTATAAATCTGAATAGGTCTGACACGTATCCTTCTAAATCTGAGTCCAAGACAGAGGATGGGATGCCTCTGAGGTGAATGTTGTTGCGCCGTGACATGTTTTCTGCCTCCTCCTGCTTTGATTCCAGCAATTCGCACCTTGCTTCCAGGGCTGTGATTCTGTCTTGTCCTAGTTCCCAGTCATACTTCTGGTCACACCACTCACTTTGCAATTCCGCCGTACAGGACTCAACTTCCACCACTCTTTTGTCCAGGAGGCTGATCTTCCTCGAGACCTCCTCGGTACCCCTCTGGATCTCCTTAGTGAGGGCATCAAGCAAATCTTTCAGGTCTGCCTTGGTGGCGGATTGCACTGGAGCCGCACTGTCCCCAGGAGCTGGTTCTTGATGTGAATCCCCCTCCCTCTCCTTTTCTGAAGCAGAACCACTCATGAGCGTCATTATGTCTGTCTGTTTGGCTGATCTGCCACTTTTCGCCATTGGGGAGGTGTGCGGTATCGGGTCGTCAAGAGGAGTGTTCACTAGTGCTGCGTTTGCTTATTTCCCTTGCCGATCAAATGATCTCCCCGTGGGAGGGAAGAGTCCACTAACCGCCTACTCACCCTCTGCTATACAGTGAACCCCTACTAGGTAGGAGGGAGGGCAACCTTCAGGCGGAGTGGTTCCAGTATGTTCAACAGGCTAGGAGCTCCTCCAGGTCTGTGCGTCGATGTAGTGGGTGAGCGAGTGACCTCCGCCTCCCTCCGGATCTGCCGGGTCCCTGCGAGAACAATTCCCCACTCGTGCTTAATGATCCCAGTTCCGAGTGCAGTCCCCCGCTGCAGGAACCAGCACAGTAAAGTGTGACATTAAAGGGATTAGCCAAGTCAGGTGTTGTTGAGGTCCCCAGCTGGACAAGGGCCTCCCGCATGCCAAGCTGGGGGTCTTGATCTAGTATTAGGAGCCCGTTCCCTCCATGATTTTCTTGGGGAGCGTACAGTCGGGCCGATGGCGGATTCCCTTCCAGCTAGCTTCACAGCTTTAAGATATGGCACGGACCCCCGTGAGATGCAGCTGCAGTCTCAACGATAGTCTCAGAGGCTGGTAGCTGTGCCCCAGCCTCTCACACGGGGCGATACAGTGTCAGGTATTTCCCCACCAGACAGGGCAATCCCGGGAAGAAGCAGCAGGCCCACCCTGGTCAGCCGCGGCGGCCGCCGCACCCCAGGCGGGCTTCCCCCAAGCGGCCGCAATCAGAAACAGGTCCTGCAGCGTCCGCCCGACAGGACTAAACACGGGGTGGACGCCGAACAAGGCACAGTCAACCAGCCGGGAGCCCACAGGATCTGTGGTCCCAGCGTCCTCAGAGCTGCCCCCCCCTCGGGTCGCGGTGATCAGGCTACAGCGCGGTGAAAGGGACTCAGACCGTCATCGCCTCCACAGGACACAGGATTCATCGATACAGCTGGGGCCCCTCGGCTGCTGTCAGCTACTGTCAGGCCCCCAATTCCATTCCCGCTAGTCAACATCCACAGTCGGGTTGGTGGTTGATGGGCACCCGGCACTCTAGGGCGGCTCTCCCCCTGCTAGCGGTCAGCAGAACTCTGGCCGGGGGCCGCCGCCATTTTCTGATCCCCCTCTCTGAGCTGGGCCGTGTTCTTTACTCGGCTGAAACATATTGATTCCGGCAGAGCAGAGGCGAGATTTTCAAGCAACAGACGCCCTGGACCTTCCTCGTTCCGTGCGCATAATTACTAGGTAAAAACGGAGAGGAGAACCGCCACAATTTCGCTCAGTGCGCGCAGATCGTCAGGAGCTTCTAAGGAGCCATGCCACTTGCAGCAGCTCCAAGCCACGGCCCCCGATAGGATGTTTTTAAGATAGGGATTAACTAGACAAGGTACATATGCTAGTGACACAGTTCTATCTATAGATAGTCACTAGATATGTTTCAAACGGAACCGTCAGGATTCTGGTCAGGGATTCTGGTCAGGGATTCTGGTCAGGACAGACTGCGGGGCACATCGGATTTGAGCAGCGTGAAAGCGCTCTGGACACCGCACGGCACATGACTGGATCTGATCTGCAATGCACTCTGGTCACAGCACAGCACCGGACTGGATTGGATCTGCCCTTTTTGGTTCTGATGATAATTATTTCAGCAGGCAAGCAGTACAGTGCAGCCCGTCTATATTTTAGTTCCCCTTAGGTTTGTGGGTTGGGTCTGGGTCTGGAAATTGAGGCCTAGCTGAATGTGGTTCAGCTATGCAATGGGTTCTGCTTTGCCAAGCTTCTGGAGTCTAGAGCAAGGAAGATGGAAAGTTCTGCAGCAGGGTGCTCCGCCAGCATTCGGTTAGTGGATGAATCTGTCTGTCCTTTTCTGTCCTCTGCTGTCTCTATTTATGCTATGATACAGGGGGTGTGTGTGCTGGTTTAGCCTAAGCTCACCCCTTTGACAGGGATTGGTCAGAATCTCCTCTCTGCCTTGATAGGAGGAGAACAACAGGGTGTCACCTTTATGGTGTGGGTTTATGAGGCTTAGAGTCCACCCCTAGCCTCTTGAACACAAAATCTACTTTTGACATAATACATATTTACACATATGTGTTAGGCAAAAACCTGTGCAGCTCCCTTGGGGACCACTGCAAAAGATTCAGGACTACAGGTGTTGGCAGTAAACCCACTTGGTAGCAGTCTGTACCACCCAGATTTACCTGGTAGCTGTGGCTGAGCAGTCAGACTTCCCTCAAGAAGAGTTGGGCAGTATGTAAAGTATACACAATAGGCACTCAGGTACAATAGCACAAGCAAACACTGACCAGAGCTTTGGTATCAAGGTATATAATTATTTATTAAAAAACACACTTATTGAAACACTCCAGCACTATTATTGTAAATCACTCTAAACACAGTTACTAAACTTATCCCTTATTCCTTACCAGACAAGTCTTAGTTAACACCACTTATTTCCAAACAGAGGTGAGCGCTTAACTATAGATGGCACTCCAATAAGTTAACGAAAAAGGGAGGGAAAAAGGCAGAACGTAGAAAAATACACCACACTAATATTTAGGAACTCTTAAGCAAGGCAGGAAAGTCAAAGGTTACTTGTGAGCCAAAGTCCATAGGCCGGGCCCACGCTTGGAGAGAGCAGGGCACAAATTCACCCAAGATCACACAATGACAACAGGCTTAAAAAGTCTTGCAGGGAGTTCGGAAAGGTTTTAGTTAGGCTCAGAAAATTTTAGCCAGGGTGTCCCAGGCTAACCCAGGGTCGAAAGCCAGGGGCTAAATCTACCCCGTACAGTCGGTTGCAAGGGAAGCCAGGCGGAACACGGTACCTTATGTGGAAAGGATCCTCCAGTGGGGGCAGTTGTTCCTGGCAGCGGGTGCAAGTCACGGCGTCGTCCAGAGGAAGAGAAGATCTCGACGTGGAGGAAAGATGAAGGTCGTTGCACTGCCAGGGAAGAAACCAGCCGCAGAGTTTTCCGGTTAAAGGTACTACCCTTTAATTCGCAGTAGTGGTAAAATGTGGTATCCCGGTTGCCGGGGTGCTTGGCACAGGCAAGGCGGCCACAAGATGTTCCAGGAAGCAAAAAAGGAAGCAGACTGGTTATCCCCACCAGTCGAAGGAAGAAGACTCTCCGGGCTGGAGATCTCCTCTGTCGTTGGGAAAAGTGGTGAGACGGTTCAGCAGGGCTCCACCGGTGGTGTCGTCGTAGTAGGTCGGCTCAGCTTCTCCCTCGTCGGATTCTTAGGTCCTGTGGCGACTTCTGAAGTTCCCGTCCCCAAAGCCCTGCTTTTATGCAGAAAACCCCCGTTCACTCAGCCTAGCTGTCACTCAAACATGCTAAGTGGTGAGCCGGCCGGCTCACCACTTGGGCCAATCAGGGCGGAGTGCGACTTGAGTTGCCTAGTTGCATAGGCAACTCAGACCAGGGTGCCTAAACCCCCTCCCGCACCCCCTGTGGTACCCAGACAGAGTGGCACCACTTTTGGAGGCTTCTGTGGAGAAGCCCGCCAAAATGTGGAACAAAGGGCTCGACTTGGAGTCACAGAAGAGAACACAAACGTCATTTTAGAACCGAGTTCGGGCAAAAAATACCAACCATAGAATTAATATTAAATAAATAAACCGGCGGTATGTTCGAGGCTATAGGAATTAAATAATTAAAGTTGGTAGCATCGAACAATGGGAAATCCGATAGGAATATATTCGCGGTCGAATATAAAAAGTAGTATCCGCTGCCACCAGCCAACACCCGATCTGGGGGGACGGAGACGTGCCCCCTTGACTAACAGACCCCGGGGCAATTGAATTGCCCCGGCCAGTACGTCCACAATATGATGGTTGGTACTGGTTCTGTTCAGAATTTGAGACTAGTAAAGTCAATGGTGACTTTACATGCCCTGGGAGACAGTAGTCAGTCCCAGGGTATGGAGTATATACTGGGGGGTCACTATGACACCCCTGTGTTACTGCACTGAGGGTGCTGTGTAAAACACATCACAAAAACACATGAAGCCCTATGGAATAAAAGACCTCATAGCCCATAAAACACATCTAGAATCAAAGAGACACACTCAAATCATGCCCAAGAGTGAGGGTAAAAGAGTCTCACTCTTGGCAGGAGAAATAAAATACACCCCAAAAATCCAGCAAAGCTGCTGGGGGACTCAATAGGTTTGGAAATTCAGCCTAAACAGAGAATTCTCCCTAACACTCGCCCCCCCCCCCCCCAGACTAAGGGACAGGAGGATTTAATCCACTCCTGGATGAATCTCATACCTCTAGTCGATGACATACATCCTAGAGAGTCCATCAGCATTTTGATGTTGACTCCCTGACCTGTGCTCAATGGTGAAATCAAACCCTTGAAGGCAGATTGACCATCTCAATAGTTTTGGATTTTCCCCTTTCATTTGCATCAACCATCTCAAGGGTTGGTGGTCAGTCTGAATGACAAAAGTAGAACCATACAAGTATGGCCTAAACTTCTTCAGTGCCCACACGATAGCAAAGCATTCTCTTTCGATTGTTGCCCACCTTGTCTCAGGATCCTTCAGCTTACGGCGGATGAAGCAAATGGGGTGCTCCCTACCCTTCTCATCCAGTTGGCTAAGGACTGCCCCTATACCTATATTGGAAGCATCAGTCTGTACAATGAAAGTTTGGTGGTAGTCAGGAGCTCTTAGTACTGGTGCTTGGCACAGAGCTTTCTTCAGGTTTTCAAATGCCTGATTGCACTCCTCATTCCATTTTACCTTTTTAGGGAATTTAGGAGAGGAGATTACATTCAGTGGAGAAGCTATGGTCCCATAGTTCTCTATGAAATTCCTGTAATACCCAGTGAGGCCTAGGAAGGCTCTAATTTGGGTTTGAATAGTAGGTGTTGTCCAATTCTGCACAGCTTCAATCTTGCTGAGCAGAGGCCTTATTTCTCCACCTCCTACCTCATGCCCAAGGTAGACCACCTTTTTCTGTCCAATTTGGCATTTACTTGCCTTTATGGTCAGATGGGCCTGTTCAAGAGCCTGCAAAACATGTCCCAGGTGGTTCACATGTTCCTCCCAGGAGTGGCTGAAGACTGCAATGTCATCCAAGTATGCCATGCAGAAGTCCTCCATCCCAGCTAGAACTTGGTTTACCATTCTTTGAAATGTAGCAGGAGCATTTTTCAGTCCAAAAGGCATAACCTTGAATTGGTATAAGCCAACTGGGGTAGAAAATGCAGTTTTCTCCTTGGCATGGTCTGTCAGGGCTATTTGCCAATAGCCTGACGTAAGGTCAAATGTGCTGAGGTACTTGGCTGCGCCAAGCCTATCCACCAGCTCATCTGTCCTTGGCAAAGGGTGGGCATCAGTCTTGGTGACTGCATTTAGAGCTCTATAGTCCACACAGAATCTCAACTCTTTGGATCCTGCCTTTGGTACTAACACAACTGGGCTTGACCATGGTCTAGTAGAGGGCTCTATTACCCCGAGATCAAGCATCTTCTTGACCTCACCTTTGATGTGGGTTCTGACATGTTCTGACATTTTGTACCCTCTGCATTTGACTGGCAGACAGTCACCAGTGAGAATATCATCTGGCCCCAAGGGGTCAAGCCTGGTGAAAGTGAGAACAGGGAGGCAAACTGATTTAACATAGATTTGCACTCGTCTTGTTTCTCAGGTGTCAGATATGAAGAGAGATTGACTCCTTCAACATTTTCGTCCAAAGGTAAGCCTCTAAGGAGGTCAGGTAGAGCTTCACTCTCCTCCTCCTCTTCCGATGAAGCTAGAAGCAAGGCTCCTACTTCAGGTCTAGAGATATAGGCTTTGAGGCGGTTGGTGTGGAAGACTCGGGGAGCTTCCCTGGGTCTGCCCAGATCCACCAGATAGTTGACCTCTCCAAGTTTTCCCACAACCTTGAAGGGTCCCATCCATTTGTCTTGCAAGGCCCTCTGCCTTGTTGGGAGCATAACGAGAACTAGCTGGTCTTGAGTGAACTCAACCATGTTAGCCTTCTGATCATGCCAATGCTTGACCATAGCTTGTCCAGCTTTCAAGTTGTCACTTGCTTCTGCCATCATGTGTGACATTCTCCTTTGGAGACCTATCACATAGTCAGTCACTCTGACGGGTTTGGGGGAAGGAGCACTCTCCAACCCCTCCTGGATCAGGGCCAATGGACCTCTGACCGGATGGCCATAAAGAAGTTCAAAGGGAGAATAACCTACTTCCTCCTGAGGGACTTCTCTATAAGCAAAGAGAAGGCATGGCAGTAGAAGGTCCCACTTTCGTTTAAGGGGTTCTTCTAAAGCACCTATCATGCTCTTCATGGTTCTGTTAAACATTTCTACCAATCCATTTGTCTGAAGGTGGTATGCTGTTGAGAACTTGTAAGTAACTCTGCAGGTTTTCCACATGGCTTTCATGTAGTGGGACATAAAATGTGACCCCCTGTCAGAGATTACTTCCTTAGGAAACCCAACCCTGGTAAAAATACCAAGGAGGGCCTTAGCCACAGCCGGAGCTGTAACAGTCCTCATAGGAATGGCCTCAGGGTACCCAGTAGCATGGTCTACTACAACAAGGATAAACCTGTTGCCTGAGGAGGTTGGGGGGTCAAGGGGACCAACAATGTCAATCCCTACCCTCTCAAATGGAACTCCCACAACTGTGAGGGGCACTAAAGGTGCCACATTCTTGGAACCCACCTTACCAGAAGTCTGGCAGGTATGGCAGCTCTTACAGTAATTATCTACTTCAGCCCCCATTTTTGGCCAATAAAAGTAGAGAGAGAGCCTTTCCTTGGTCTTCTTGAAACTCAAGTGACCAGCCAAAGGTATCTCATGGGCTAGTTGTAAGAACTGTTGTCTGTTTTCTTGCGGTACTACAAGGCGCTTGTAGTCTCCAGGTTCAGACTCAGTTGGTTCACTGTAGAAGAGGCCATCTTCCCAGTGTAACCTGTACTTCCCAGGCTCTTGCCCATCAGCCTGAGAAGTTGCCTGTTGGCGGAGGCCTTCCAGAGTTGGACATTCTCTTTGGCCCTTACGGAAAGCTGATCTGCTGGGTCCAACCTCTGCCAGTAAAAACTGCAGTTCAGGATGGTCAGCTGGATCTAAATCTCCAATAAGGTCTTGGCCTCTTACTAGCTCTTCTTCAGAGTCTAGTTCAACCACACAGGGTTTTACCACCCTCTCAGCCTCAGCTGGAGGGGGAGTTACTGGTGTAACTTTGGACAACCTAGGGGACGTCCTTGTTGGAAGCACTGGAGTGCTTGCTGCTGGCTTTTTCCTTGGAGTCTGGGGTTGCCCCTTGGTTCCTGATCTGGTTGAGACTGCAGTAGTTTGCTCCAGTGGAGGAGGAGTGATATCTTTTTTCATCATCTCCTGAGAAGAACCTCTCAAGGTTTTCTCTCTTGCAGGTTTAGTGAGCTCCTGTAACCTCTTACTAGGAGGTTTGGGGGTATGTGACACAACTCCAAGAGCTTTCAGGTCATTATCCAACAGACCCTTCCTGGCACCTCGCATTGTACACTGACAGGTATCTTTACTGCCATATCATTGCACTGGATGAGAACTGGTGACTGGGGACACATCTGCACAGGCCCTCCAGCTAACTTGGTGAGGCATTTGGGTTCCTTAGCAACATCCTCTGCCTTGAAAAATTATTCATCCACCACAGTTATGCTGGCCCCAGTGTCCCTAATGGCAGGATTCTCCTGACCATTCACTTGGACACTGTCCTTATAATACTCTTTAGTATTATCCGGGATAGAGTTATATACATCTAAATTCTGTTGTTGCCACAACCCCAGAGAGACTAAAGAAACACTGGCTGAGACTCCCATGGGTTCATCAGCCAGCAGTAGAAAGTTTCCACTTGCCATTGGGACTTCCTCTTCTTGAGCAAAGGCTAAGGAGGCAAGTTGGATACCTGAAGGTTTACCCTTGCATCTGGGATCTCCTTTCACATGGTCAGTGGCCTTACAAACATAACAAGAGCCAAAGGCTCTCTGGAATGGAGGCTTGGTCTGACCTCCTTCTGGTCTGGGACCAGAAGGTACACTGGCCTGATTCGGTTTCCCTTGTGGCTTAACCTTATGGTTTTGTTTGGGGCCCTCTTTGGAATTTGTAGTATTAGAATTCTCTTTGGAGTCCTTTTTAGGCTGTTTCCCCTCATCCTTTTTCTGAGTTACCCCAGAATCCTTGTGAGTGGCCCGGTTGGCAACCCACAAGTCAGCAGCCTTAGCTAGTTTTCTGGAATCTAATTCCTTTGAATCAGCCAAGTGCTTTCTGAGCTCATGAGAGCAGGCATCACAAATTGACTCCAACATAAACAAATTTCTCATACCTTCATTAGTGTTCACTTTGTAACCCTTAATCCATCCATCTAAGTTTTTCAACCCTTCACTCACCCAGGTAGCCCAAGGGGTACCATCATGCTTTTTGAGGGTTCTAAACTTCTTAAGATACTGGGAAGGGGTCTTCCCAAATCTAGCTATCAAAGCTAGTTTCACACATTCATAATCCTTTTTATCCTCCTCCCCCATTTCCATGACCACATCAGTTGCAACAGGGGGAAGCCTAGAGAACAACCAGGTGAGTAAGTCATTTCCTGTGATGTTCTGGAGCCCATGATTATATTCAAACAGAGACAACCAATCCAACACATCCAACTTAGGCTCATACATACCAATAGATTCCTTAGGCATCTGGGGTCTTTTTGGACTGGAACTTCTAGGAGTCAGAGAGAGAAGCATTGTCTACAGATAATTTCTTCATTTCCAGCTCATGCTTGAGCTCCATTTCCCTTAGCCTGAGTTCTTGATTCAGTTCCTGGTGTCTTTGTTCAGCCTGAGTATTCAGTCTCTTGAATTCTAATTCAAGTTTCATTTTCTCTAGCTCAAGATATTAAGGACTAAGTGTGGGACCTGGTAAAGGTCCAGTAGGTACAGCTGGTAGAGCAGGCAGAGGCCTAGGGGGACAGTCACAGCAGCCTCACCCTCCTCTTCTGACTCTTCCTCAAGATTATCAACATTTTGATCAACATCAATCTCTATACTGTTATCTACTGTTTCTGGCCTGGTAGGTTCCTCTGAACCATCATCCAGACTTTGGTTAGCTAGCAACCTTTCTATTAATTCCATTCCCTTGCCTTTAGTCAGGATATTCTTATGCTTACAGAGAACTCTTAAGCAATCAGCAGTTTTTGTAGCAAGGGACTCTTGACTATAATTTTCCATAGTTGACATGTTAGAAAGATTACTTTTTCAGTGCTAAGCTTTGTGGTTAGTTGCACTAAGGTATTCTAAAGCACTCTAAAGTGGATACTTAATACAAATCCCACCGCTGTACACCACGCCCCTAGGCAAAAACCTGTGCAGTTCCCTTGGGGACCACTGCAAAAGATTTAGGACTACAGGTGTTGGCAGTAAACCCACTTGGTAGCAGTCTGTATCACCCAGATTTACCTGGTAGCTGTGGCTGAGCAGTCAGACTTCCCTCAAGAAGAGTTAGGCAGTATTTAAAGTATGCACAATAGGCACTCAGGTACAATAGCACAAGCAAACACTGACCAGAGCTTTGGTATCAAGGTATATAATTATTTATTAAAAACACACTTGTTGAAACACTCCAGCACTATTATTGTAAATCACTCTAAACACAGTTACTATTATTATATATACATCCCTTATTCCTTATCAGACAAGTCTTAGTTAACACCACTTATTTCCAAACAGAGGTGAGCGCTTAACTATACATGGCACTCCAATAAGTTAACCAAAAAGGGAGGGAAAAAGGCAGAACGTAGAAAAATACACAACACTAATATTTAGGAACTCTTCAGCAAGGCAGGAAAGTCAAAAGTTACTTGTGAGCCAAAGTCCATAGGCCGGGCCCACGCTTGGAGAGAGCAGGGCACAAATGCACCCAAGATCACACAATGACAACAGGCTTAAAAAGCCTTGCAGGGAGTTCGGAAAGGTTTTAGTTAGGCTCAGAAAAGTTTAGCCAGGGTGTCCCAGGCTAACCCAGGGTCGAAAGCCGGGGGCTAAATCTACCCCGTACAGTCGGTTGCAAGGGAAGCCAGGCGGAACACGGTACCTTATGTGGAAAGGATCCTCCAGTGGGGGCAGTTGTTCCTGGCAGTGGGTGCAAGTCATGGCGTCGTCCAGAGGAAGAGAAGATCTCGACGTGGAGGAAAGATGAAGGTCGTTGCACTGCCAGGGAATAAACCAGCCGCAGAGTTTTCCGGTTAAAGGTACTACACTTTCATTCGCAGTAGTGGTAAAACGTGGTATCCCGGTTGCCGGGGTGCTTGGCACAGGCAAGGCGGCCACAAGATGTTCCAGGAAGCAAAAAAAGAAGCAGACTGGTTATCCCTATTAGTCGAAGGAAGAAGACTCTCCGGGCTGGAGATCTCCTCTGTCGTTGGGAAAAGTGGTGAGACGGTTCAGCGGGCTCCACCGGTGGTGTCGTCGTAGTAGGTCGGCTCAGCTTCTCCCTCGTCGGATTCTTAGGTCCTGTGGCGACTTCTGAAGTTCCAGTCCCCAAAGCCCTGCTTTTATGCAGAAAACCCCCGTTCACTTAGCCTAGCTGTCACTCAAACATGCTAAGTGGTGAGCCGGCCGGCTCACCACTTGGGCCAATCAGGACGGAGTGCGACTTGAGTTGCCTAGTTGCCTAGGCAACTCAGACCAGGGTGCCTAAACCCCCTCCCGCACCTCCTGTGGTACCCAGACAGAGTGGCACCACTTTTGGAGGCATCTGAGGAGAAGCCTGCCAAAACTTGGAACAAAGGGCTCGACTTGGGTTGGAGTCACAGAAGAGAGCACAAACGTCATTTTAGAACCGAGTTCTGGCAAAAAATACCAACCATAGAATTAATATTAAATAAATAAACCAGCGGTATGTTCGAGGTTATAGGAATTAAATAATTAAAGTTGGTAGCATCGAACAATGGGAAATCCGATAGGGATATATTCGCGGTCAAATATAAAAAGTAGTATCCGCTGCCACCAGCCAACACCCGATCTGGGGGGACGGAGACGTGCCCCCTTGACTAACAGACCCCGGGGCAATTGAATTGCCCCGGCCAGTACGTCCACAATATGATGGTTAGTACTGGTTCTGTTCAGAATTTGAGACTAGTAAAGTCAATGGTGACTTTACATGCCCTGGTAGACAGTAGTCAGTCCCAGGGTATGGAGTATATACTGGGGGGTCACTATGACACCCCTGTGTTACTGCACTGAGGGTGCTGTGTAAAACAAATCACAAAAACACATGAAGCCCTATGGAATAAAAGACCCCATAGCCCATAAAACACATCTAGAATCAAAGAGACACACTCAAATCATGCCCAAGAGTGAGGGTAAAAGAGTCTCACTCTTGGCAGGAGAAATAAAATAAACCCCAAAAATCCAGCAAAGCTGCTGGGGGACTCAATAGGTTTGGAAATTCAGCCTAAACAGAGAATTCTCCCTAACACTTGCCCCCCCCCCAGACTAAGGGACAGGAGGATTCAATCCACTCCTGGATGAATCTCATACCTCTAGTCGATGACATACATCCTAGAGAGTCCATCAGCATTTTGATGTTGACACCCTGACCCGTGCTCAATGGTGAAATCAAACCCTTGAAGGCAGATTGACCATCTCAATAGTTTTGGATTTTCCCCTTTCATTTGCATCAACCATCTCAAGGGTTGGTGGTCAGTCTGAATGACAAAAGTAGAACCATACAAGTATGGCCTAAACTTCTTCAGTGCCCACACGATAGCAAAGCATTCTCTTTCGATTGTTGCCCACCTTGTCTCAGGATCCTTCAGCTTACGGCGGATGAAGCAAATGGGGTGCTCCCTACCCTTCTCATCCAGTTGGCTAAGGACTGCCCCTATACCTATATTGGAAGCATCAGTCTGTACAATGAAAGTTTGGTGGTAGTCAGGAGCTCTTAGTACTTGTGCTTGGCACAGAGCTTTCTTCAGGTTTTCAAATGCCTGATTGCACTCCTCATTCCATTTTACCTTTTTAGGGAATTTAGGAGAGGAGATTACATTCAGTGGAGAAGCTATGGTCCCATAGTTCTCTATGAAATTCATGTAATACCCAGTGAGGCCTAGGAAGGCTCTCATTTGGGTTTGAGTAGTAGGTGTTGTCCAATTCTGCACAGCTTCAATCTTGCTGAGCAGAGGCCTTATTTCTCCACCTCCTACCTCATGCCCAAGGTAGACCTCCTTTTTCTGTCCAATTTGGCATTTACTTGCCTTTATGGTCAGATGGGCCTGTTCAAGAGCCTGCCAAACATGTCCCAGGTGGTTCACATGTTCCTCCCAGGAGTGGCTGAAGACTGCAATGTCATCCAAGTATGCCATGCAGAAGTCCTCCATCCCAGCTAGAACTTGGTTTACCATCCTTTGAAATGTAGCAGGAGCATTTTTCAGTCCAAAAGGCATAACCTTGAATTGGTATAAGCCAACTGGGGTAGAAAATGCAGTTTTCTCCTTGGCATGGTCTGTCAGGGCTATTTGCCAATAGCCTGACGTAAGGTCAAATGTGCTGAGGTACTTGGCTGCGCCAAGCCTATCCACCAGCTCATCTGTCCTTGGCAAAGGGTGGGCATCAGTCTTGGTGACTGCATTTAGAGCTCTATAGTCCACACAGAATCTCAACTCTTTAGATCCTGCCTTTGGTACTAACACAACTGGGCTAGACCATGGACTAGTAGAGGGCTCTATTACCCCGAGATCAAGCATCTTCTTGACCTCACCTTTGATGTGGGTTCTGACATGTTCTGACATTCTGTACCCTCTGCATTTGACTGGCAGACAGTCACCAGTGAGAATATCATCTGGCCCCAAGGGGTCAAGCCTGGTGAAAGTGAGAACAGGGAGGCAAACTGATTTAACATAGATTTGCACTCGTCTTGTTTCTCAGGTGTCAGATCTGAAGAGAGATTGACTCCTTCAACATTTTCGTCCAAAGGTAAGCCTCTAAGGAGGTCAGGTAGAGCTTCACTCTCCTCCTCCTCTTCCGATGAAGCTAGAAGCAAGGCTCCTACTTCAGGTCTAGAGATATAGGCTTTGAGGCGGTTGGTGTGGAAGACTCGGGGAGCTTCCCTGGGTCTGCCCAGATCCACCAGATAGTTGACCTCTCCAAGTTTTCCCACAACCTTGAAGGGTCCCATCCATTTGTCTTGCAAGGCCCTCTGCCTTGTTGGGAGCATAACGAGAACTAGCTGGTCTTGAGTGAACTCAACCATGTTAGCCTTCTGATCATGCCAATGCTTGACCATAGCTTGTCCAGCTTTCAAGTTGTCACTTGCTTCTGCCATCATGTGTGACATTCTCCTTTGGAGACCTATCACATAGTCAGTCACTCTGACGGGTTTGGGGGAAGGAGCACTCTCCAACCCATCCTGGATCAGGGCCAATGGACCTCTGACCGGATGGCCATAAAGAAGTTCAAAGGGAGAATAACCTACTTCCTCCTGAGGGACTTCTCTATAAGCAAAGAGAAGGCATGGCAGTAGAAGGTCCCACTTTCGTTTAAGGGGTTCTTCTAAAGCACCTATCATGCTCTTCATGGTTCTGTTAAACATTTCTACCAATCCATTTGTCTGAAGGTGGTATGCTGTTGAGAACTTGTAAGTAACTCTGCAGGTTTTCCACATGGCTTTCATGTAGTGGGACATAAAATGTGACCCCCTGTCAGAGATTACTTCCTTAGGAAACCCAACCCTGGTAAAAATACCAAGGAGGGCCTTAGCCACAGCCGGAGCTGTAACAGTCCTCATAGGAATGGCCTCAGGGTACCTAGTAGCATGGTCTACTACAACAAGGATAAACCTGTTGCCTGAGGAGGTTGGGGGGTCAAGGGGACCAACAATGTCAATCCCTACCCTCTCAAATGGAACTCCCACAACTGTGAGGGGCACTAAAGGTGCCACATTCTTGGAACCCACCTTACCAGAAGTCTGGCAGGTATGGCAGCTCTTACAGTAATTATCTACTTCAGCCCCCATTTTTGGCCAATAAAAGTAGAGAGAGAGCCTTTCCTTGGTCTTCTTGAAACTCAAGTGACCAGCCAAAGGTATCTCATGGGCTAGTTGTAAGAACTGTTGTCTGTTTTCTTGCGGTACTACAAGGCGCTTGTAGTCTCCAGGTTCAGACTCAGTTGGTTCACTGTAGAAGAGGCCATCTTCCCAGTGTAACCTGTACTTCCCAGGCTCTTGCCCATCAGCCTGAGAAGTTGCCTGTTGGCGGAGGCCTTCCAGAGTTGGACATTCTCTTTGGCCCTTACGGAAAGCTGATCTGCTGGGTCCAACCTCTGCCAGTAAAAACTGCAGTTCAGGATGGTCAGCTGGATCTAAATCTCCAATAAGGTCTTGGCCTCTTACTAGCTCTTCTTCAGAGTCTAGTTCAACCACACAGGGTTTTACCACCCTCTCAGCCTCAGCTGGAGGGGGAGTTACTGGTGTAACTTTGGACAACCTAGGGGACGTCCTTGTTGGAAGCACTGGAGTGCTTGCTGCTGGCTTTTTCCTTGGAGTCTGGGGTTGCCCCTTGGCTCCTGATCTGGTTGAGACTGCAGTAGTTTGCTCCAGTGGAGGAGGAGTGATATCTTTTTTCATCATCTCCTGAGAAGAACCTCTCAAGGTTTTCTCTCTTGCAGGTTTAGTGAGCTCCTGTAACCTCTTACTAGGAGGTTTGGGGGTATGTGACACAACTCCAAGAGCTTTCAGGTCATTATCCAACAGACCCTTCCTGGCACCTCGCATTGTACACTGACAGGTATCTTTACTGCCATATCATTGCACTGGATGAGAACTGGTGACTGGGGACACATCTGCACAGGCCCTCCAGCTAACTTGGTGAGGCATTTGGGTTCCTTAGCAACATCCTCTGCCTTGAAAAATTATTCATCCACCACAGTTATGCTGGCCCCAGTGTCCCTAATGGCAGGATTCTCCTGACCATTCACTTGGACACTGTCCTCATAATACTCTTTAGTATTATCCGGGATAGAGTTATATACATCTAAATTCTGTTGTTGCCACAACCCCAGAGAGACTAAAGAAACACTGGCTGAGACTCCCATGGGTTCATCAGCCAGCAGTAGAAAGTTTCCACTTGCCATTGGGACTTCCTCTTCTTGAGCGAAGGCTAAGGAGGCAAGTTGGATCCCTGAAGGTTTACCCTTGCATCTGGGATCTCCTTTCACATGGTCAGTGGCCTTACGAACATAACAAGAGCCAAAGGCTCTCTGGAATGGAGGCTTGGTCTGACCTCCTTCTGGTCTGGGACCAGAAGGTACACTGGCCTGATTCGGTTTCCCTTGTGGCTTAACCTTATGGTTTTGTTTGGGGCCCTCTTTGGAATTTGTAGTATTAGAATTCTCTTTGGAGTCCTTTTTAGGCTGTTTCCCCTCATCCTTTTTCTGAGTTACCCCAGAATCCTTGTGAGTGGCCCGGTTGGCAACCCACAAGTCAGCAGCCTTAGCTAGTTTTCTGGAATCTAATTCCTTTGAATCAGCCAAGTGCTGTCTGAGCTCATGAGAGCAGGCATCATAAATTGACTCCAACATAAACAAATTTCTCATACCTTCATAAGTGTTCACTTTGTAACCCTTAATCCATCCATCTAAGTTTTTCAACCCTTCACTCACCCAGGTAGCCCAAGGGGTACCATCATGCTTTTTGAGGGTTCTAAACTTCTTAAGATACTGGGAAGGGGTCTTCCCAAATCTAGCTATCAAAGCTAGTTTCACACATTCATAATCCTTCTTATCCTCCTCCCCCATTTCCATGACCACATCAGTTGCAACAGGGGGAAGCCTAGAGAACAACCAGGTGAGTAAGTCATTTCCTGTGATGTTCTGGAGCCCATGATTATATTCAAACAGAGACAACCAATCCAACACATCCAACTTAGGCTCATACATACCAATAGATTCCTTAGGCATCTGGGGTCTTTTTGGACTGGAACTTCTAGGAGTCAGAGAGAGAAGCATTGTCTACAGATAATTTCTTCATTTCCAGCTCATGCTTGAGCTCCATTTCCCTTAGCCTGAGTTCTTGATTCAGTTCCTGGTGTCTTTGTTCAGCCTGAGTATTCAGTCTCTTGAATTCTAATTCAAGTTTCATTTTCTCTAGCTCAAGATATTAAGGACTAAGTGTGGGACCTGGTAAAAGGTCCAGTAGGTACAGCTGGTAGAGCAGGCAGAGGCCTAGGGGGACAGTCACAGCAGCCTCACCATCCTCTTCTGACTCTTCCTCAAGATTATCAACATTTTGATCAACATCAATCTCTATACTGTTATCTACTGTTTCTGGCCTGGTAGGTTCCTCTGAACCATCATCCAGACTTTGGTTAGCTAGCAACCTTTCTATTAATTCCATTTTCTTGCCTTTAGTTAGGATATTCTTATGCTTACAGACAACTCTTAAGCAATCAGCAATTTTTGTAGCAAGGGACTCTTGACTATAATTTTCCATAGTTGACATGTTAGAAAGATTACTTTTTCAGTGCTAAGCTTTGTGGTTAGTTGCACTAAGGTATTCTAAAGCACTCTAAAGTGGATACTTAATACAAATCCCACCGCTGTACACCACGCCCCTAGGCAAAAACCTGTGCAGTTCCCTTGGGGACCACTGCAAAAGATTTAGGACTACAGGTGTTGGCAGTAAACCCACTTGGTAGCAGTCTGTATCACCCAGATTTACCTGGTAGCTGTGGCTGAGCAGTCAGACTTCCCTCAAGAAGAGTTAGGCAGTATTTAAAGTATGCACAATAGGCACTCAGGTACAATAGCACAAGCAAACACTGACCAGAGCTTTGGTATCAAGGTATATAATTATTTATTAAAAAACACACTTGTTGAAACACTCCAGCACTATTATTGTAAATCACTCTAAACACAGTTACTATTATTATATATACATCCCTTATTCCTTATCAGACAAGTCTTAGTTAACACCACTTATTTCCAAACAGATGTGAGCGCTTAACTATACATGGCACTCCAATAAGTTAGCCAAAAAGGGAGGGAAAAAGGCAGAACGTAGAAAAATACACAACACTAATATTTAGGAACTCTTAAGCAAAGCAGGAAAGTCAAACGTTACTTGTGAGCCAAAGTCCATAGGCCGGGCCCACTCTTGGAGAGAGCAGGGCACAAATGCACCCAAGATCACACAATGACAACAGGCTTAAAAAGTCTTGCAGGGAGTTCGGAAAGGTTTTAGTTAGGCTCAGAAAAGTTTAGCCAGGGTGTCCCAGGCTAACCCAGGGTCGAAAGCCGGGGGCTAAATCTACCCCGTACAGTCGGTTGCAAGGGAAGCCAGGCGGAACACGGTACCTTATGTGGAAAGGATCCTCCAGTGGGGGCAGTTGTTCCTGGCAGCGGGTGCAAGTCGGGGCGTCGTCCAGAGGAAGAGAAGATCTCGACGTGGCGGAAAGATGAAGGTCGTTGCACTGCCAGGGAAGAAACCAGCCGCAGAGTTTTCCGGTTAAAGGTACTACCCTTTAATTCGCGGTAGTGGTAAAACGTGGTATCCCGGTTGCCGGGGTGCTTGGCACAGGCAAGGCAGCCACGAGATATTCCAGGAAGCGAAAAAGGAAGCAGACTGGTTATCCCCACCAGTCGAAGGAAGAAGACTCTCCGGGCTGGAGATCTCCTCTGTCGTTGGGAAAAGTGGTGAGATGGTTCAGCAGGGCTCCACCGGTGGTGTCGTCGTAGCAGGTCGGCTCAGCTTCTCCCTCGTCGGATTCTTAGGTCCTGTGGTGACTTCTGAAGTTCCAGTCCCCAAAGCCCTGCTTTTATGCAGAAAACCCCCGTTCACTCAGCCTAGCTGTCACTCAAACATGCTAAGTGGTGAGCCGGCCGGCTCACCACTTGGGCCAATCAGGACGGAGTGCGATTTGAGTTGCCTATGCAACTCAGTCCAGGGTGCCTAAACCCCCTCCCGCACCCCATGTGGTACCCAGACAGAGTGGCACCACTTTTGGAGGCTTCTGTGGAGAAGCCCACCAAAAAGTGGAACAAAGGGCTCGACTTGGGTTGGAGTCACAGAAGAGAACACAAACGTCATTTTAGAACCGAGTTCTGGCAAAAAATACCAACCGGAGAATTAATATTAAATAAATAAACCGGCGGTATATTCGAGGCTATAGGAATTAAATAATTAAAGTTGGTAGCCTCGAACAATGGGAAATCCCATAGGGATATATTCGCGGTCGAATATAAAAAGTAGTATCCACTGCCACCAGCCAAAACTCAATCTGGGGGGGCGGAGACGTGCCCCCTCGACTAACAGACCCCGGGGCAATCGAATTGCCCCGGCCAGTACGTCCACAATATGATGGTTGGTACTGGTTCTGTTCAGAATTTGAGACTAGTAAAGTCAATGGTGACTTTACATGCCCTGGGAGACAGTAGTCAGTCCCAGGGTATGGAGTCTATACTGGAGGGTCACTATGACACCCCTGTGTTACTGCACTGAGGGTGCTGTGTAACACACATCACACAAACACATGAAGCCCTATGGAGTAAAAGACCCCATAGCCCATAAAACACATCTAGAATCAAAGAGACACACTCAAATCATGCCCAAGAGTGAGGGTAAAAGAGTCTCACTCTTGGCAGGAGAAAACAAATAAACCCCAAAAATCCAGCAAAGCTGCTGGGGGACTCAATAGGTTAGATAATTCAGTCTAAACAGAGAATTCTCTCTAACAATATGCAACCTCTATAACAACCACATATATAGATTACATATTTTTTACAGCAGCTACTCCTCCAAACCCTGTAGCTGTGCTTTTCCCAGAATTTCGCCCTTTTCATCAGGAACACAATGTCCCATTGATCAGCAAATTTCTACAAGTGTGCGCGTATAACAGGCATAAGTGTATACAGTTTCATACTTCTAGCAGAAATACATTTGGTGTAAAATCATATTTTCTGCTGTTTCCTTCCAAAATATGTCACACGATCTTGCCGCTTCTTGAAATGTGCAGCCAAAAATTAGATTTATAATTCTGTTATTTTTTGTGTTTTTGACAATTTTAAGTGGCAAATTATATATATTTAAACAAAATGTTCTTTATGAATATCCAGCCACAGTTGGCTGTTTGTCTCCGCCTCCTTCTGTCTCCCTTCAGTTCAGGAACAGTCTCCTCCCTGTTCTCTTGGCAGAGGCCATTTTACGACGGTCCTCACACCTAGCCTTTCCTGCTTTGCAGCTGTTCATTGTTTCCTTCCCCACTGCAGACCAGGTTGTTCCCACACCCCATAATTATCACTTAGGTGTGATTTCCTGGCGGAGGGAGCTGGATGGGGAGGCCTTGCCTATGTGATGAAAGCTGTTATTCCGGTTTGCTATCTTAAGCCAAGCTTATTTTAATTGTTTATTCTGTTGAATTTTCCCTTAGCATACAACAAACATGTGGGATCAAATCACAGCTAAATACTTCTTCAAGATTTTAAACCATGGAATCAAAACAATTACAAGATGGGCTACTCTCAATAACAGGCCTCTTACCTTGCAAACATTTGTAGGCCCCTGACAGCTGTCATTCAGGCAGCTGAGGGTACTGCACCCAGATTTTGACAGATCCACAGAGCCACTTTTGCTGTGGAAATCTCTTGATGCTTTCAGCTTTTCAGGACATTGTAAGTTCACAATGGTTTCTTGCAGTAAGTGAATTGTAGCACCCAGCAAGAATTCTGGATGTTTGAGGGTGTTTTGTACCGGCATTCTGAAGTTTCAGCAACAAAGCAAAAGTGATTTAAAGCAAGATTTTGGGGTTTCATCTAGCAAAGCACTGCCTTTTTCTTCTGTACTCCATTTTCACATGTTGTGGAGCACTGGGACATGTTTCAGGAGTGAGATCTCTGTTCCACCACTGACAACATGCATGGCAGATTGGGCAGCCATCTTTTTGTGTTTTGCAAAGCGTGATTTTCAGAGGTTTTGGCGTGCACAAGGGTTTTGCGGCCATTTGGATGTTTCTGGCACAATCAGAACACAGTGATGCCGCATGGCAGAGCAACAAGTGGGTTGAATCATTCCACAGTTTATGTGTCCGCTCGGGCCTGCCCTTGTCAATTCTTGTCGCCTTCTCACCTTTCCATTGATACACTGCTCATCCACTGCTTCTTTCTGCAACCGATCTTGTCACTTCGCATCTGCCTCATAACATGTGCTGATTCTCACCACTTGCTTGTCTTATGCAGTGTCTGCTGTGCTTTTCGTTTTTACCTACTTGCAACCACTTGATTGTTTCACTTAACTCTTGCTTGTTCTGCTACCTACCTGCCTACAACCTAGGGATTGTCATTTTGAATGCATCGCTGTGTTTAACACACTGGGGGTCATTACGACTCTGGAGGTAAGTAACTATCCTTACCGGCATGGAGCAAATACCGTGTCCAGGTAGGTAAGAGCTGGCTAATAGAGGGCTATTACGACTTCGCAGGCATGAGCTTTGCACCAATAAAGTCCCAAAAATGGCCCGTAGCGGCATAAAGTAAAGTGTAGATTGCACTACCGGCATGAATCAAGACAGCATTAGCGGTCACCGCTACTAGCGGTGACCGCTATTAGCGGTGACCATAAATAAGCAGAACCAGAAGTAGCGTCATCGCACAGGAACGGGAACGAGCACAGCGGCCATCTTTAAAAACACAATCCATTGGCATCCTCAACACCCAGGACCTGCAATATATTGCTGTGTGTCAAAATCAACCAACAACAACTATACAATGCCAAAGGCAGTGAAAAAAGGCGCCTCCTGCCAGCGAAAGGAGCGCGAGCACTTTAATTTGTATTTGTATTTTATTTATTTGTATAGTGCACCAGGCCAGGGGCAACCAGGCACATCACTTAGTTACAACATTAGAAAAACAGACAGAACCGTAATTACAAAGTTTACAAGTATAATACAAAATATAAAGGTATAATAATAGCAATGAGAGGACAAGCAGATTATATATACATGTACAAATTAAGCAGATAACCCAGAGCTAAATGTCCTGGGCGGCAAGCCAGTTTTTCGTAAGGTGTTTGAATCTCGGGAATGAGGGTTCTGCTCTAAGCTCATTAGGAAGCGTGTTTCAGAGTTTAGCTGCCAAGATAGGGAAGCTAATTCCACCTGATCTTTGGAGATTGAAACGTGGAACCTCAAGGCAGTTTAAATGAGCCATTCTGCGGGGTCTAATGGAGTTGTGGAGGGCAAATCGGTTGGCCAGGTAGCAGGGAGCTTGGTTATGAAGGCATTTGTGGGTAAGAGCCAGGGTTTTCAGGGAGATACAGTGTGGGACTGAGAGCCAGCGAATATTGCGTCTGGTGTCGGATATGTGTTGGCGACTCGGAATGTTGAGGGCAGCTCTAATCGCATTGTTTTGGACAATTTGTAACTTCTTTAGGTTGCAGCAATTGGTGCCTAGGTACAGTGCATTGCAGTAATCAATCTTGAATAATACAAGAGTTCTAGCCAGGGTGACACAATTGGTTGCGGAGAGGGAGTTAGTTTGTCTGGTCAGGGATAGGGTCGAGTCAATGTAGGTCCCTAGGGTTTTTGTGTCCTTGGCGGTTGGGATAATATTCCCATCGATGATGAAGGACTTGAACGCAGGGTCGAGTTTGGTAAGTTTTTGTGGCGAACCAAGAATAAGGAGCTCAGTCTTTTCATCATTAAGACAGAGTCTGTGTTGAGCCATCCATGCCTGGATGACCTGGTAGATGACATTGATAGCGAGGGAGTCAGCCGTGTAGTCACCTGAGATAGGGATTAGTATCTGGGTGTCCGACGCATAGTTGGTGTAAATGACACCCAGATAGTCCAAGATATCGAAGAGAGGTTTGGTGAACGTTATACAACGTGGGTGAAACACAAGATCCTTGTGGCACGCCACAGGAGACAGGTGCAGGTGGGGCGGCTGCTAGTGGAGAGAACACGCGCATAGATCTATTGTCTGAAAAGGAGCTAATCCAGGTTGTAGCTTTATCGGCGAAGTGTGCTGCTGATTTAAGGTGGTGCAGAGGATTTCATGATTGAAGAGATCAAAGGCCGCCGAGAGGTCCAAGAGGAGTAAGAGAGCAAGTTTGCCTTTGTCTTTTAGATCTTCAATCTGTGTTTTGAAATCTATGAGGGTAGTTTCAGTGGCGTGACGTGGTCAGAACCCAGATTGCCTAAATCCCAAGAGTTTGTTAGATTCAAGGTAATCTTGAATTTGTAGATATGCTGCACGGTCGAGGATTTTTAGTAAAAACGGGACCGTGGTGATTGGCATGTGGTTTGTGGGTATACTAGCGTCCAGGGTAGGTTTTTCAATAGGGGGATGACCCACGCGTCCTTTAGATTGTCAGGTACGATCCCAGAGCTAAATGAAGAGTTGATGAGCGTAGTAATGAATGGCGCTAGGTCATGGGCTGCTTCCTTGATTATAGGTGCCGGGCAGAGGTCGCCTTGGCAATTGGTCGGTTTAAGGCTGGTGATGATCTTTTCCACTTCGGAAATGGAGAGTGTAGAGAAGCAAAAAGGAGTCAGAGAGTCTGTGATGGGGTGGTTTAGGGTAGGGATAGGGTTGGGTTGTGGGTTGGATTGTAGGCTTGATTGTTATTGATTTAAATTTGGAGGGTGGCAATCTTGCCGAGGAGAGCCTCTTGGATTTTGGTACACCAAGTGCTATCTTTGATGCAAGTGTCTAGGCAGTGACAGGGGTTTCAAGTTCTTTTAGGATTCTAAACAATTCTTTGGTGTTGGATTTGGCTTGTTTGATACGTTTATTGTAAGTGTCTTTTTTAGCCTGGAATATGGCTTCCTTGTAGTTAAGGGTGGCCAGGAGGAGGCTCGATTTGTTGGCTGCGGACTGGTTGCTTTTCCAATGTGATTCCGCAATTAATTTTTCTTTGTGCAGGGTTCTGAGCTGGGGTGTGAACCAGGAGTTCAGGTGGGCTCGAGGTTTGTGTTTTCTCAGTTTGGATGGGGCGATGATATCTAAGGTTTTTTGCATAGCAAGATTAAAGGTGTCAACCATAGCCGCGAGGTCGGAGCATGAGCGAACCTGGTCATTGAGAGCCGGGAGGAGGAGGGGGAGGAGTCTGTCGCAAGTGATGTCACGTTTATTGCGGGTGGCAGTAGCCGGTGCAATGGTAGGAAAGAGGCTGGCAGGTTTGGACTGAATGTTAAACGTAATTAAGTTGTGGTCAGTCCATGCATACAGTTGGTTAGAGATGATATGGATAGGACAATTGTGGGAGGCTAGCCAGTCGAGGGTTCTGCCCTTAACGTGGGTAAGTTGGTTGATAAGCGGTATGAATCCTGCATTCATAAGCATATTATCAATAGTCATCGCAGCAGTGTCATTGGGATCAGTGAGGCCCAGGTTAAAGTCCCCTAATATCGAGGCTTGGGATTTGGTTTTGGTGTTATGAGTGATGATGTTGGAGAGGTCCTCAGCGAAGGTGGATAGCGGCCCAGGTGGCCGGTAAAGTAGATGAAAGGTGATAGAGTGGTTAGGGGTGATGGCTAGTTTGGCTGTCAGTGCTTCCATAGAGGAAATGTGATGCACAGAGGAGAGGTGGAAGTTTAGAGCATTTTTATGGATGATGGCAATGCCACCACCTTTGGACTGATTAGAGTTACGATTGTGTCTGATAATGTTGTAACCTAGAGGGAAGACGAGTTAACCATGCTTGCTGAGACCCTGGCAGAGAATGCCGATGTAGTATTTGCCCAGAGCCTCAAGAGTGAGGCTGTTATCAGGAAGAAGGAGATTTGGCCATTAGTTGCACAAAAAGTCAGCGCAGTTGGCAACACCCCCCGCACTACTAAGGATTGCAGGAAGAGGTGGGATGACCTGCGCCTGCGAGTCCTCAACATCCTCTAGGCGAACAGGAGCCAGGCCATGGCAACTGGCGGAGTAGCAAGCTCTCCGATAAAGCTGTCCCAATGGGAGGATATATGTGGCCATTGAAGGCGTGGGTGATATGGAGTGTGGCGCAACATCATCGGCGGAAGGAGGTGGTTGTCCTAAGAATACACTATGATGCATATTCTGATGATAGTCCACCAATGTGTCTGTCTGAAGAGGCAATCCATGCCCTAATACGCACACATTCCAAGCCTACTTGTTGTCCGCAGCACAGACAAATGCAGATGCCTGCAGCAAGGCAATGCCATACCTTACACAAACCACACTAAGATGTTAATGGCATAAGTCACATTGCACGCAGGCCACAACAAATACAAATAAGCATGTCACATAGCATACGTCTGCCCCAACATGAGTGACCCCGACGGATGCCTGCATTACCCATAGCAAGCAACCTGATCATCCAAACTCCACTGCCTATTACGCTCTATTGTGCAGATGAGCAATTATACAAATGTATGCATGATGCTTCTCAAACCATCACTCATGTCGTCCCTCTCTTCGATCCACACAGGCTCAGATCATGACAGCGAGGACCGGGACTCACCCCCACAGTCGACCACACCCCGGAAAAGGGCCCGGGATGAGGGCAACAGGCCTTCCACCTCAAAAGCCCAACACAAGCCTCGGCATGCACCGCAGAGGAAACCACCTCCGGACGCCAAAGGCCTGTCGACACTCAATCCACAAGCCCAGTCACCCTGGCACAGGACACAGTTGAAGCTGTACTCTCAGCAGAGAACAGTTCTGTCGGGGAGGCGGCAGTTACAGCACGCCTGTCTGAGGACGAGGCGCAGGAACAGGTGTGGGTGCCCGTGGAGGATGACTACTCTGACCTGCCTGGCACACCAAGTCCGGCACCATCCCCCCAGCTCACATCGGTAGACTCTGACCACAGCACTACCCCGGAGCAGTCTGGGGGGAGTACAACCAAGGGGCCATGAGTCCCATAGGGGACCCAATTGAAATTGTGCATGATCCACAAGCACCCTCCACCTCCACAGGTGTACCGGCGGGGGTGCCGCAGGCAGGGCATGCTTCGTAGCGGCATGAGGAGCTGACTGCCCTGGTGCGACAATTCGTAACTGACAATGCCCAAGAAACGCAGGAGTGGTGCGAAAACCCCACCTCCCTGGCCAAGATCATTGCTGATAGCACAAGTAGACTGTGCAAAGAGGTATCAGCCCTGCGGCAGGTCCTCAGCCGCATTGCTGATGCAATGGAGGCTGAGCATCCGGCCACCCAAATGGAGCAGGCGGCCACCTCATCGTCCTCGAGCTCCACACAGACTAGTCCACTACGCAGGTCGGTGCGCACCATGCGCCGCCCGGACATGCTGCCGCCAGGTGCAGGGAGTGGTAGGAAATAGACTGGCCAGCCTGATGAAGGCAATAGACACTTGTTTGGACATGTGTGGGGGAGTTGCGGGGGGGAGGGGTTGAGGATGTTTGGGGGAGTTGTGTGGGGAGGGAGGTGAGGGTGGTGGAAGGTTAGTACACTTTCATCTTAATTGGACAGTTAAATACACCCATTGTGTGAAAATAATATCTTGAGTGGACATTCATCATTGTGCATGTGTCATCTATTCATATACAGTGCATAGTGTACATGTACTCCCACACCCAGTGCCCTCTGTCCAACTATCATGTCACCCTCTGCAGCCATGTGTGTCCGAAATATTGTGCAATAAATGACTGACGCACAGCACGTCCCTCCTGTGCATCAGCACTGCGATGATGTGCAGCCACATCTTCTTCATCCCCTTCATCATCACCAGGTGGTAGCAGTTCAATGTCAGGGAGCAGGGGCACGTTCCGTCGGAAACTCATGTTGTACAGCATGACACATGCCATGATGATCTTAGCCACCTTGTCATGCCTGTAGAGAAGTGCCCCATCCAACCTGCTAAGGCAGCGAAACTGTGCCTTCAACAGGCCAAAGGTCTCCTCAATGACCACACAGGTTTGGGTGTTGGAACGATTGTAGTCCTCCTCGAGCCTGTTCTGTGGGTTTTGGACATGGGTGAGGAGCTACGTCTTCTAGGGATAGCCACTGTCACCTGCATGGGAGGCAAAAAAAGGTATATGTCGGTTGATTCATGATGGACAGCTGTACTAGTCACACATACCTGGAGATTTTCGTTGGTCACATTGCACATGTCCCTGGTTGTATACACGCCATTTTTAGGCAATCAGTGTGTCCTGTGCCATGGACTAATGGTGTGGGTTGCATCTTCAAGATGATACACAGTGTGCACTGCTGTCTTGTTGCTCATGCATTGTGTACCCGTAAAGCTGTGTTCAGGTCTAATTTGTGATGTGTTGTGTTCTGTAGGATTTTCTGACTGGAAGCGTTGGCAGTAGGCTCTGCAATTCAGCACTGATATTTCCCATGGTGACATGCTGCATTCCTGTGGTTGTGGTGGCCCTGTGACAGACAGTGGATTCCCTTGGTGGTTTTGTTCAATGCACTCCCATGGATGCTTGTCCTGTGTGGCGATTTGCTGGAGTCAGCAACATAGTGCATATTCACTGCATGTTGCTGGATGGTGTTACCGAGGGTAAGGGCCGCTGATGAGTGGTGCATGTGTTGTGGGATGTGGGGTGGTTTAGTGTTTGTCATGTTGTGATAGGTGTCGACCTTACTTCATCCATATGGGATTTGGGTGTCATGTTCTGTTTGGGATGCTTTGGGGCACAGTGTTTAGTGATGTGCACATCATGCTGTCACATCAACATTGACACCATGGTGGTGTGTGCATCTCTCCCCCCATTTCAGTGTCATGTGCCTGTCATGCAACTACCAAGCAGCCAGGCACGTCGTCCAGCATGTTGCTCCTTGTAGTGTGGTAGCGTGGAGTTCCGCAGGACCATAGAGTCATGAGTTGATCCGGGATATCGGGCACAACAGTGTGTGATGATCTTGCTGGCGTCACATACCATCTGTACATTGATGGAGTGGTATTGCTTGCGGTTGCGGTACACCACCTCCATGGCATGCGGGACCACCAACTCCACTTGGGTGCAGTCGAGGGCACCTCTACAATTTGGCATGCCTGACAGTGCATGGAAGCCAACTTTTGTATCAAAAATCTCCTGGGGAGCCCGTGGTAGGCATATGTAGACCCTTGTGTGCTTGAGGAGGGCATCCAGCACTTGGTTCAGAATGTGAGAAAAAAAGGGTTGTGATATGTCATGCATGTGCCCCACTGTGCGCTGGTAGGTGCCTGTGGCAAGGAAGTGGAGCACCGGCACTTCCTTCATTAGAGGGGGATGGCGGTGCGTATTTCAATGAGGCTGACAATGTTGTCATGTATCATTTCCACGATGGTGGTGATGGTGTCCCGGTCCAGACGGTACAGGGTGTGGATCTGCTCAGGGTTAGGTTGAATGGACAGGCTCTGATGCGAGGGGTACCGCTGGCTGCACTGGTGGGGCATGCTGGGCCTGTCTCACCCTCCATCTCCTCCTGCGTCTCCTCTATGGTGCCTGCTGTTGCTGTTGTTGTTGTTGTTGCAGGTGTAGCAATGCAAGCATGTCCTCCATCACCAGTATTGCTACTACTATTGGAATCATCTTGGTGTGGGAAGGGGTGTGGTGTGTGGGCGTGGTCCTTTTGTGCTGGCCCAGACTCCATTGCCTCCACCTGTGCTGATTGTGTACACCTGTGGCAGTTGGAAACACTGCACATAGCATTTTACAGTTGGTTCACGATGCAGGTATTACCGGCATGCCGGTATTCCCTATTAGCACCTTCATGATGCCGGTATTTGCATGTCCGTCTGACTTGTGATTTCCTACCATTGGCGGCATGCCGGTATTGCCGGCATGATGGGCCGCGTGCCCGTGCCCATGCCTCTATTATTAACGGTTATTATTAACGGTGCCTCTAATAGCGGGGTCTTAGGTCGGAATAGCCCGGAGCGGTATGCAATGCCGGTAATCCTTTACAGGCATTGTTTTTCCATTACCTCCAACCTCGTAATGACCCCCACTGTCTACCTTAGTCCATTGTTTTGACAACCCTCCCAGCACCATGCTGTATTTGACCTACCTATTGCCACTGGATTGTCATTTCGAAGCATGTGCTGTGCTTTGCCTTTTTAGCTACTTGCAGTCCTGGGATTGTCATTTCTCAGCCCTCTGCTGTGTTCTGCATGTACCTTCTTACAACCAGTGGATTGAAATTTCGAATACCTGTACTGAAATTCACCTATCTACTGAAACACTGTTCCACCTGTGTTGCCATTCATTTTCTGTACACCTGATGTAGCCCCTCGCTCCAAGAGGCATACTTTTAGCAAGCTGCAGTCACTCATACCTGCTTAGTCATAATTGCTTGTCTGCATGCCTGATGTAGCCCCTCATGTCATGAGGGAAGGCTTTTCCAGGCTGTAGCCTTTCATACCTGCCTGTCACAATTGCATGTCTGGTTTTCACAATGAAATTTACCTACTTGTAGCTTCACTTTTTTAAACGTGTTTTGCATTTGTGCCTCTCCTCCTTCTCCCCTCCCGTACTTCCCTTCCTCCCCGTACCCCTGTTTTCATGTCTCAGCACTTGCATGATCCAAATCGCCTTCTGGCCTTATAGGAACGCTTTTAGTTGTTTCCAACCCTTCCTCCCCTTCCTGAACTCTCCTCCCCTTCCCCCCTTGCTCTCATTCTATAGCACATGCAGGTTCCGAATGTTTCAAGCCCTTTTTAGAACGTTTTGTTTTTGTTTTATAGATTTTCCTCATCCCTCTCCCCCCTCCTTTTCTTGATGAGCCCTGAAACACTATGTTGCTGTAAAGTGTGCATTACAAACAACCAATAAATTAAACAAATAAATACATAGATGAATCAAATAAAATAAATGTAGGCTCACATGGAAATCAGGTATGCTAGTCCACAGAACAGCATACGTCTCAGCAACTCTGTGGCCAGATAGGCTCATGTCACTTCCGTTCTGAGTCCCAACAGGTGGGCAGTTATTCATTGGCAGTTTCGGTGGTACTGCACAAGCCACAGCTCCCTGCCTTAGCATCACTAAACTGTACCCCTACTTGGTGGCAGACCATGTTTACTTTGCCATTGGTAGGGTTCAGCGTATCTCAATTAGGAACCATTAGGAGGTGAGAGCTCCACAGGATGACTGCAATTAGTGCTTGGATTACAGGGTTTGCTGGCAGTTCAAAGTCTTATGGCATCTTCCAAAGTCAGCAGTTCTTCTTTGAAGTCCCTCACTGGTCAGCTGGGCTCCTCTTGCAGTTTTTGGCTGCTGTCTTTATCTAGGTTCTAAATATTCAAGTGTGTATAGGAGATGAAGCTGAACTGGAATCAGGAAGCCAAGCAGTCAAACGGGGCCCAATTTGCTGTTCACACCAAGCTGGTCAGAAATCTTAGAAACCCGCATGTGCTGGTTGGCCCAGCTATTAAACACTTTAAAGAACAGGGAACTGGTCATGTTACAAACAGAGTTTAGATGAATCTCGACCATTGCAATGCAGACAAACATAACAGACTCCTATTGGTTTCCACTGAGGCAGAATGAGCTCCCATACAGAGGCGTTGCTAGGGGAGGGATGAGGGGGATATAGCCGCAGGTCTTTTGGTGGTAGCGCAGATAGAAGCTCAGGGGTTACAACCAAAAAGGCTAGCTAGCCCCCAGTCCCAAAATAAGCATAGCCCTGGATCTTTTCCAGACCTAGCAACACCCCTGCTCCCATATATATATATATATATATATATATATATATATATATATATATATATATATATATATATATATATATATATATATATATATATATATATATATATATATATATATATATATATACAGCATGTTCCTATAATGGTGATCATCCTGAGTTTGCCAGTATCCTGGTGGTAAATCCACTAGGATACCGGCAAATAATGGACCTACCGTTACGAGCGACTGATATCGCAGTATTACCGGGATATTCCAGATGCCGGCAACAGCGGTCCTTCACCATTCCATGGAGTCCCATAGAACCCCATGGAAAGGATTGCCGGTATTTTTGCTGGTGGGAGCCTGATTTATCTCCAGCTCCTGGCTGGAGGTAAATCTGTACACCCCCATCGGCATATTTGTGCTCTGCTGGTCCTAAAAAGTGCCAGAATATGGAAGTACCAGCACCTTCTTTCCGGGCCGGCAGGATCACACTGAGCCCCAATGTATTTGATGCTCTGGAAATGAGAATGACCTATTTGCGCTAATCTGTACTCATCTTAACTGGTCCAAAATGATTTTTCTGGTTACACTGATTTTGCTCCAACTTAAGACTGTTCAGAATGTGCATGGGAGGGGAAGAGCCTACGAGGTATGGATCCTGAAACTGTTCAGTTTTCTGGCGTTCCTCGTGCCCACTGCCCCTTATATTCCCTCATCTGCTATTCCTCTGCATTTACATTTCCCACCGTTGCCCATACTCGCCATCCATCTGCAATGTATCCCCTACTCAAGTGTTCTTACAATTTATATATACCAAGAATATTTAAATCACATGTTCGTCATTCATTGAAGCACTCTCATGTTGTAATAATAGCAATTGCCTATCAGCTTAGCTGATTGATTGTAACAGTTCAAACCCGATTTGCTAGATATACCTAGCACTGCACATACTTACTGGCATTAGCGATACATACATTTAGTGACATGGCCGTCTTGTTCTTTTTACCATACAGAACGGGAATAATACGACCACAGGATCACTAGAAATGAATAGTATACGTATAGATGAAGAGCACATGCATTTTAAAAATGAATGTAGGTCAAACTCCAGTATTTATTTCTATTTTTCACTGAAACGAATGAATTACACTTTCCTCTTGAACCACACATGAATGGCACTTTTCTCATGAACCATAAATGAATGGGCACAATGCACTTTAGAATACGCTACATTTGCAATATAAAATGTTTATCGCAAAAGGGCGATAGGAAGGACATTATTGGCATGTTACACCAAAAATGGTGCACATGACCCATCAGCTCAGTGTTTTCGTTCACTTACGAAGTGACATGGGACAAACCTGTGAAGCAACAGGTTAGGAATATCATGTCAATATAATTACTCCAACAGGTTTACCTTTTTGAAGGAGCGATCGGACTAGAGCTCACCTATGTCTCGTTGTTGTTCTATATTGCTTTGCCTCTCACCTGTTGCTTCTATGTCATCTTAATATGCATCACCTGTTCCTTTCTCTACTGTGTCACCTTCTACTGTCTCTCCCGTTACAATGTGTTGCAGTTCAATCCTGATGGAATATCAATTCCTCCGAAGATTTTTGTATTCATGAATGGATGTAATGTGTGCTGCGCTCATTTGTTTTTGTTCAGTCAAAGTGACACCGTTATCACCAATTGTGCAAAAAGATGACACGTAAGAACAGTTTGTCTCGCAAATGATTATCTATAAATCCGGCATTATAGTCCCTTTTTGTCCAATGCCCCAAACTACTAAAAGCCCATGTAGAGCTTCATCACATGGTTTTAGCATGTTGGTGGGACACTGCAAGGGTGCATGACACAAATGCTTTCCTTAACACTCTGACAATCCTTCTAAAGGCCACCTACACTGTGAAAAGAGCCAGCAACAAGAACAACAAAACGTATGTGTGGCATTACCGACTGCACCGATAATGGCAGCCTTCAAATCTCGCTCCTGCAGCCCCGGGTGGCACCGTCCCTCTCACCCAGCTTGGGGCCATATGAAGTGAGGATTTCTGGCATATAGTTTCCAGAGGGCGTGAGGAAGACATTGGTCTGCTGTGGCAGTGATTTCACCAGGTGGAGAATCAGGGCACGGGGGAGTTCTAGTCCCCACAGTGCGCATGTGTCCCTGGTCTCTTAATCCTGTACATGTTGACCCCCTTCGCCGTGGAGTGGGCAGGAGCCCCCCACCACCGTCCTGGACATCGATACAGATGACTCGACTGGGCCGAAAGCATCGGATCACACGGCAGCGGTGATCCATTCATAGGATCCAAAGCAGATCCCTGTTGCCCCTGCATCTAGCCAATCTGCCCCCCCAGGGCACCCCACCTCATCAAAGGAGCCCCCGCAGCCTCTACATCCCCCAGGTCCGCTCGCGCCGACTTTTTGAAAAACAAAATGTCGGGCGCGACGCGGCCTGAAAGCGAGGCTGAGCGTCCCACGTTGCTGAGCAACCCTGCGTAGGCTGCTCTTAAGCCTAAACATCCGCCGGCAGGCGGAAGCCGGCGGCCACCTCAAGGCCACCATAAGGCTGCTTGCCCTGTTTGCCCCCACAGACCCCCTTCGCCGTGGAGTGGGCAGGAGCCCCCCACCACCGTCCTGGACATCGATACAGACGACTCGACTGGGCCGAAAGCATCGGATCACACGGCAGCGGTGATCCATTCATAGGATCCAAAGCAGATCCCTGTTGCCCCTGCATCTAGCCAATCTGCCCCCCCAGGGCACCCCACCTCATCAAAGGAGCCCCCGCAGCCTCTACATCCCCCAGGTCCGCTCGCGCCGACTTTTTGAAAAACAAAATGTCGGGCGCGACGCGGCATGAAAGCGAGGCTGAGCGTCCCACGTTGCTGAGCAACCCTGCGTAGGCTGCTCTTAAGCCTAAACATCTGCCGGCAGGCGGAAGCCGGCGGCCACCTCAAGGCCACCATAAGGCTGCTTGCCCTGTTTGCCCCCACAGACCCCCTACGCCGTGGAGTGGGCAGGAGCCCCCCACCACCGTCCTGGACATCGATACAGACGACTCGACTGGGCCGAAAGCATCGGATCACACGGCAGCGGTGATCCATTCATAGGATCCAAAGCAGATCCCTGTTGCCCCTGCATCTAGCCAATCTGCCCCCCAGGGCACCCCACCTCATCAAAGGAGCCCCCGCAGCCTCTACATCCCCCAGGTCCGCTCGCGCCGACTTTTTGAAAAACAAAATGTCGGGCGCGACGCGGCCTGAAAGCGAGGCTGAGCGTCCCACGTTGCTGAGCAACCCTGCGTAGGCTGCTCTTAAGCCTAAACATCCGCCGGCAGGCGGAAGCCGGCGGCCACCTCAAGGCCACCATAAGGCTGCTTGCCCTGTTTGCCCCTGTTCGCCACGGAAGCATACTGTTGGACCCCGATTACCATCATAAAGGTCGCGCTGTACAATTGCCTCATATGGGGAACTCTTCTTCTTTTTCAATTGCATGCTCTGTACGTGGATGATCAACAGTATACTGGACCGCAAACCACGTGAGTACAATCACTGGCTGCTCATTTGCTATGCTATGCTAGTTGCAGTAGTGCCTTTCCTGCTACCCTGACAGACCTCGAATCTAGCTGACACCATATCTGACACCTGTGTTCACTCAGCTTCTTTGTAAGATCCATGGTGTCCTTGCATGAGCTGCCTACTTGCCCAAGCGCCCTCTTTTGAAACTGACTTCACAATCTCGCTAGCACGCCACCACTCGTGGGCATGCGAACTGCATTTCTGTTATCGTGATACTTCCTGTGTTGTGCCTTATGGTCGCCAATAGACCACATTTAACCTATGCTGAACCCTGTGTTGGGCCTATGGTCGCCAATAGACCACATTTAACCTATATTGTGCCCTATGGTCGCCATTAGACCACATTTAACCTATATTGTGCCCTATGGTCGCCATTAGACCACATTTAACCTATGCTGAACCCTGTGTTGGGCCTATGGTCGCCATTAGACCACATTTAACCTATATTGTGCCCTATGGTCGCCATTAGACCACATTTAACCTATATTGTGCCCTATGGTCGCCATTAGACCACATTTAACCTATGCTGAACCCTGTGTTGTGCCTATGGTCGCCAATAGACCACATTTAACCTATATTGTGCCCTGTGTTGTGCCCTATGGTCGCCATTAGACCACATTTAACCTATATTGTGCCCTATGGTCGCCATTAGACCACATTTAACCTATGCTGAACCCTGTGTTGGGCCTATGGTCGCCATTAGACCACATTTAACCTATATTGTGCCCTATGGTCGCCATTAAACCACATTTAACCTATATTGTGCCCTATGGTCGCCATTAGACCACATTTAACCTATGCTGAACCCTGTGTTGTGCCTATGGTCGCCAATAGACCACATTTAACCTATATTGTGCCCTGTGTTGTGCCCTATGGTCGCCATTAGACCACATTTAACCTATGCTGAACCTTGTGTTGTGCCTATGGTCGCCATTAGACCACATTTAACCTATGCTGAACCATGTGTTGTGCCTTATGGTCGCCAATAGACCACATTTAACCTATGCTGAACCCTGTGTTGTGCCCTATGGTCGCCATTAGACAGCTCTCTCCTAGAACTGGAAGGATGCCACACCTAGCATTAGCCCTCTGCATCATGGCTACATTCACACAATCGGTCCTCAGCAGTCACATCCACATTACTCAGTCACCAATACCTACTTCAAACTTAAGCCAACTCACTACTAACGATATGCAACTTAAGCCCCCCACACTCTGCAAGGCCCAAGAAACAATACTATATGCCTCCCTTCCTTGTACCACTCCTAATAGAAACAACAGACTCCGCGCAAGACTAACCAAATTACATGAACCATTGAGAAGAACCCTTCCGGCCTCCAACCTCAAAACCAATTACACACCTAGCTCACGAATGCCTAGCCATCCCAAACGGCCTACTCAAACATTTACCTCGAATGAGAACACCCTCCAGCTTAATAACCTCCATCCCAAAGCTTGCACTACCACTGACAAACCCATCCGAGTCAACAAAACTCCCGAGGACCCCCCTCTCAAGGGAGCGCTCCTTAATGCTAGATCACTAGTCGCTCACGCTACGGATATTGCCGATTTAATCACAGAAGGGAACCTGGATTTTCTCGCAATCACGGAAACGTGGCTCCATACTGCAGCAGGACCTACCCTCATGTTAGCTGTCCCAGACGACTACACCATTCTCAGACAAGACCGTGATAATACACGAGGAGGCGGCATCGCTATCATCTCTAAAACGGCTCTTGGTCTCAGACTAGCCCCCACCCAATCTCTACAATCATGCAAATCCCTCACCGCCAAAATGCAGATTAATGAGTCACAATCCATTAACATACACCTCATATACAGACCACCTGGCCCTCTTGGTACCTTCGAGGAAGACTTGCATAATATAATCATGAACAACCTGAAACCCTCCACCCAACTACTTATATTAGGCGATTTCAACTTAGGATTCAACGACCAAACAGACAAAAATGCCACAGAAATAGCCAATACGATCAAAGCACTAGGACTTACTCAAAAAGTCTCTACACCCACCCACATAAAAGGGAGAATACTGGACTGGGTAGCCGACCTCAACTGCTCTGCCACTATCACATCCATCCTGCCTTTAGCATGGACAGATCATTCTCTGATCTCCTTTCTCTTATCCACTGTCAGACCCACTCCACGGGTCCGACCACGAGCGCCACCATGCCTAACCAGAAGTAATAAAAGTATTACGGTAGAAAAAATCATCCCCGCCATACTGCCTACTCTCAATACACTGTCTGATAATCTCGACCCCAGCGGCCTAGTTCAGGAATTCAACAATATTATGCTTACCACTCTGGATAAAATTGCTCCTATCAAACTCAGACCGAGCAAACCCATAGCCCACCTAAACAAATGGTTCACTCCACAACTCAAAGACCTTCGCACCCTAAAGAACAAAAGTGAAACAAACTGGAGACGATGCCCATCTAGCGAGAATAAAGCCAAATTAACTGTACTCTCCTCACTCTACAAAAAGGAAATCTGCCAAGCAAAACGTAACTCATATGACCAACGCATTGCTTGCTCAAACTCAAGCATGAAGGAACTCTTCTGCATACTCAAAGAACTAGAGTCCCCTATTGCTACCCCGGACGTCTGCACCAAGGACAAATCCTGGTGTACTGACATACAACAAGCCTTAGAGCATAAAATCGATACACTTCAGAACAAAATCCAATTAAAAAAGAAGGCTCGAAACTTACAGCACCTGCCTAACATTCTCCAGCCCAATGAGCCACCACCGGCACACAATGCCACATTCCACTTCTCAAAAATGTCCATCCTAGAGGTAGAAAAAATCATCCTATCTTTAAAACCCTCAAACTGTAAAGGGGACATCTGCCCTGCACAGCTAATAAAAGACGCTGCTAGAGAACTCTCCCCATTTATAACCAAACTGATAAATGCCTCTTTTGCTACAGGTACTATACCTGCCAACCTCAAGCAATCCTGGGTGCTACCACTCCTCAAGAAACAGACACTTGATCCCCTCATTCCCACTAACTATCGACCTATTACCACGGTCCCATTTTTACTAAAAATACTGGATAAAGCCGCCTACACTCAAATACAGAAGCATTTAGAACTGCACAAACTCCTGGGCAACAGACAATCCGGCTTCCGTCCAATGCACGGAACTGAGACTGCCTTAATCGACCTTAAGTCCCAGATAGACGAACTAAGAGACAAAGGAAGGACGGTACTCCTGCTCCTACTCGACCTTTCCGCTGCTTTCGACCTGGTCAACCACAAGGTCTTATGTCGGCACCTTGACTCTGCAGCTCACTTCTCCACGGACGCTATCAAGTGGATCGAGTCCTTCCTGAGTGAGAGGACCATGAGAGTCTTCTCCTCCTCAGCATCTGCCGAGCCTACACCCATCCTATGCGGCGTTCCACAAGGATCCTGCGTCTCGCCCACCCTATATAACATCTTCACTAAGCCATTGTTCGACGATCTGGACCAGCTGGGTGTCACCTACACTAACTATGCAGATGATACTCAGATTCTCCTACCACTTTCTGGGGATTACAGTGCGGACACGGGCCTAGTGAACAAAATTTACCTTATCATCCAAGCATGGATGGCCACACACGGCCTATGCTTGAACGATGATAAGACTGAACTAATAATATTGGGTTCGCAGGCCAATATTAAAAAACTAGGTCAAGATTACTCTTCCTTCAATATTGACGGCAACACCATTAAAGTCTCCAAGGAAGTAAAAACCCTGGGATTCTACTTGGACTCCACACTATCCTTTGACAAACAGGTCAAATCCCTTACCTCGTCTACGGCTTACACATGCAAACTTCTTAGAGCTGGTAAACCATTCCTCTCAGACTATAGCTGTCTGATCCTGGCTAGAGCTCTTATACTCTCTAGAATCGACTATTGCAATGCCCTTTACATTGGGGCTAACAAATCCACCACTAATAAACTCCAAACGCTACAGAATAATGCCTTAAGAGCAGCCCTTGGCATAAATAAGAAAACCCACATCTCTGCCTTGAGACATCAACACAAATGGCTCTCCACATCCAATAAAATACTTCTAAAAACACTCTCTCTGACACACAAAGCTTTGAACAACGCGGCCCCCAGTTACCTCATAGACAAACTTCAGAGAAGAACTTCTCTCAGACCCACTAGAATGGGGAACACTAACTGCCTAAATATCCCCAAATACAAACTGACTACCATCGGGGGCAACAGCTTCACTGTTAAGGCAGCCAGAAGCTGGAACTCACTGCCCCAGGAGTTAAGAGCTGACCAACCATATCCACTCTTCAGGAAAAACTTAATAAAGCATATCACTGCCACCAATCCTTAGTTACCCTTCACCCTTCCCTGAGGACACTATCCTGCAATCAAGATACAGTATACCTTGCTATACTCTCTCTTTATGTAAATACTGCTGCCCATGCATGTGTACTCATATAAGTTTTATATCCTAGTGCACGCACCTTTGATCCAGCCCTATTGTTCATATTGTATATATCCTGTAATCATACTATACTGCCACAGCCCTACTGTTCATATTGTATATTTCCCGCATTCATGCAAACTAGCCACAGTCCTATTGTTCATATTGTATATATCCTGTCTGTAACCTGTGTAATCATGTAAGCCTTGCATTTCCTTGTCATTGCGCCCTTTTACTTACGAGTCTGGTGCGCTTAACAAATGAATAAACAAACAAACAAACAAACAAGAGGCACCTCATCGGCTCTTAGGGGAAGGAGGCCTGTTCGGTGCTGACTGCGGGGGACTAGTGATCTCCACCCCAGTCAGAGGACCGCTTTGGCTGTGGTTGTGGGCTCTCTCGCCGTTTGGGAGTTGGCTTGTCACCCATGTCTGCACAAAGGGAGGTTGTCGATTTTGGCGGGGAAATGCCTGGGCCCCTAACCCCCCCCAATGTTCTCATCAGTTGTTGGTGACAGAGGCCCAGATGTGTGACCCAATCCTGCAGGTCATTGAGCCAGAAGTGAAGCAGTGAATACATAAAGGCCACAGCATTGGGACAAAGCAGTGGGTGCAGATGCTACCGCCACAACAAGCCACTTCGGGAAATGTGCCTCCATGAACAAGAGGTGTGGATCACAATCCATACATTACCGGAAGGGGCCTCTCTAAATAGACTAACACTTATCTGAATGAAACAGAACTTGCCCACCACTTCCCTACCATTCAAAAAAGTGCCTCTCCCCAAAGTGCACATCCACATAGTGCCCCAGAAACAGCTATTGCCGCAACAAACGGCTTCAAACGGCCAACACTCTTTCCCCACTTTGGTCCCACAAACCTATTTCAGGTAGGGGAAAAGAAAGCAGCACAGCTGGGAATCCAAAAATGACAAACATTGGAACACTAGAAGCAGATGGAACACATCCAGCACCCCTCAAAAAACATGACCTATTAGAATGCATGGGAATACTTAAGGAAGACATGAATACCTTCTGCATGATTACATTTAGAATGCGCAACACCGAAGAAACAATGCAATCATTGCATGTGCATGTTAGACACTTTCAATGTAAGCTGAATGATGCAAGACAAAGCATGAGCACTCCGGTTGCAACCATTGAAGAACTAGAAAACAGGCACAGAGGGTAGAACCTAAGGATCAGAGGTGTGGTGGCAGGATCGGAAGGTTCCAACCTCAGAGGTTGGGTGCTCCAACTCTTTAAGAAGATATTGCCAGCTGCTTGCTTCACTCTGTAACTTTGCTTGTTCCTTTTTCTATTCATACATTTTCTGTTTTTATGTACCGTATTTTGCATTGCTTTCTCATTTATCATGCATTGATACTATTAAATGCAAGTGGTCTAAATAATAGACACGCTAAGAGCGAATTTAATAAAACTGTGTTATAAGTAAATATTTGTTTGCTGATACTTGTACTGATTGTCTCTACCCATCTAGTTTGGGTGCATTCAGCAAATCTTTCAAAGCTATTTGACTTTTAAAAAATCGAATTGACATACTATGAATAATGTATTGCCACAAACTGGTCATGTGGTACGATACCTTTTTGTTGTATGATATTTCAAGAGAAGGCATCACCCAGGATATAGTACATAGGATTGAATCACTATGAAACGGTCCAAAGGCACAGCCCTCTGACGTAATAATGAAATGTCATGCATTAAGAAGGATGTACTACTTGCTTCCAGATCACTTGGAACTATATCCAACCAAACTCAGAAGCTACTTCGTTATCAGGACTTGCCAGCCCACCTCTCCAAAATGGACAAGCTTGTTTGCCCCGTCACAGAAAAGTTATAACAGGCAAAGTTAAAATACAAGTGAACATTCCCATTTGGTCTACTGTTTGCCTGAGAGGGCAAGCAGTGGCACTGTACAGCACAGGAAGGGTCTGCAAAAATCATTGGACTTGTATTTAACTCTAGTCTTGGTGAAGCTAATAATAGGGATTGGAGGAGGATCCTCTGGGGATATCTAATTAAACAACCCCCCATGGACCACTTCTAACCCAACCTAGTATTTCCAGGGATGTAGAGCTGATATCCTGAAGTGCAATGAGCTTGCAGGCTGCGCACCGATGTCCAGTTAGAGTCCTATGTGAAGGATGCTGATTGACAGCTGATACAAAGTAGCAGAATATCATTAAGGGGGTTGGCCGTGGATAGGTCATGTGATGGAATAGGAACATATTTATGTATTTATTTATTTATTTTAATTTTTGTAACGCGCCAACATGCCCGTGGGCCTCAGGGCGCACATAGAACAAAAACAAGACGAGGACAAACAAGAAAAGTGGAAAAAGGAGAAATGGGTCAGGAAATTATTCCAAGTTGAATAAGTGAGTCTTGACGGCACGTTTGAACGCGGTGTAACTCTGGATCTGCCGTATACCTGCTGGAAGTGTGTTCCACAAAAGGGGAACCTGAGCATCCAGTGTTGTGCATCCATATTTGGCTGTTCTGAATTTGGGATAATTGAGAGTGACCGCCAAAGAAGAACGAAGGTTCCTCACGTTGCGTTAAATGTCTATACGGGATGACAGATAGGTTGGGCTGCTAAAACTGAGGCATTTATGGGTCGTAGTAAGCATCTTATGCGTTATGCGGTGTTTAATGGGTAGCCAGTGGAGTCTTTTCCTAAAAGTAGAGATGTGTGTGCAATGTGGCTGATTGAAGATGTTACGCACGGCACTGTTCTGTGCCACTTGCAAGGATTGAATATTAGAGGCTGTTGTTCCCGCCAGGAGGCTGTTACAATAGTCCAATCTTGAATTTATCAATGCAGTGGACAATAGAGCACAGTTCTCTTCCGATATGAATGGTCGAATATATCTGATTCTCTTGTTTATAACACTACAACTAGATTTTATGCTAGAAATATGGGGTTTCATGGTGAGTACCTCATTAAGAACTACTCCCAAGGTCTTGACTTTCTTTTGAACTGTGATGGTGTTGTTGGCAATATGAAAAGAGGCGTAGTTAGGATCCAGTTTTGCCCGGGTGTTTTTAGATGCCACAATAAGGAGTGCAGTCTTTTTATCATTAAGGGCCAGGGAATTACAAGCCATCCAATCTTGTATGGCTTTATATATTCGGTTAATGGTTACCGAGTCACTACTGTATGAGCCACTCAACTGAATAACAACCTGAGTGTCATCGGCATAGTTTTTATATTGCATTCCTAGTTTGTTCAAAAGATCGAGAAGGGGCCGGATGTAAAGGTTGAAGAGCAGCGGCGACAGACAGGAGCCCTGAGGGACACCACATGTCTGAGAGATAGGGGAAGATTGTTTATCACCCACGCAAACCCTTACCATTCTGGGACCCAGAAAGGAAGCGATCCATTTGGATGCTATTGCAGAGCAGTTGGCGACCTCTCCGAGCCTTGACACTAGTAAGCTGTGATCAACTAGGCCGCGGAGAGGTCCAATAGCATGAGCAGAGCAGCTTGGTTTTTGTCAGCTATGCTAGCAAGTGTAGATTTGAGATCAAGCATAGCTGTCTCAGTTCCATGACGAGCCCTATATCCCGACTGACGGGTGCCCAAGATATCGTATTTTTCAACATGGGCCTGTAGCTGTAAGTAGGCCAGTTTATCAAGTATCTTGAGAACAAAGGGCACGTTAGTTATGGGTCGGTAATTGTCATTGTTGGCTGGGTCAAGGCCTTCTTTTTTCAGTAGAGGAGTGATCCATGCTGACTTAAGCAGGTCCGGCACCAGACCCTCATCAAAGGAGAGGTTAACCAGTTTGGTGATCCATGGGACCAGGGTCCCTAATGACTCCTTAAGAATACTGGTGGGGCAGTCATCTGCTGGACAAGATCTGGCTTTGAGATCCTGAATGATTTTGAATACTTCCTCTTCAGTGTAGTGCGTGAAAACGAATGGAGGGATATTATTTTCACAGGTGTTGGGTGAAGTGGTATCAGGAGTGGATTGTGTAATGGCTACGTTATCAAGGGCTTTACTGATTTTTTCTTTATGAGAATCAATCTTGAGTAGAAAGGCATCATGAATGCCCTGACACCACTTATCATCCTTGATAATATTTTTCGTGGGAGGAGGCTGATTTTGAAATTCCGCTAAGATTTTAAATAGCTCCCCAGTGTTAGATTTAGCGTTCACTATTCTATCATTATAGTGTGTGGCCTTAGTTTCAGTAATGAGCTTTTTATAGTTGAGGACAGATATGGGTTCACATTCAATAGAACCATTGTAGATTCCAGGGCCACACAACCATTTAGGGCCCATAGTGCAACAGCTCCTACATTATGTTCTTTCCTGCATCATCTTCTGTTGAAAAACATTGCTCTCTTCACTAAAAATTTTAAATGCAAAAGATTTGAATTGCACTTAAATTTGCCATTTTTCACACAAGACTTGAAATGTACTGTGACTTGTATAAGAATGCATAACAAACCATGCATGATGAATCAGGAACTTTTTAAGTGACCTAAAACCTGAAAAAATGGTGCTGCCTGCACAGTATTCTATATCGTGCACAACTTTTACATTTAGGGCCCTACTTATGGAATAATCTGCGCTGCAAAAATGGGATTTGTGTGCAAAATCAAGCACATGTCCCTGTTCGTCAATTCATGCAACACAATGTGCAGGGTTTACCCGGGACTTGCGAGGAATCCACACCGGTCCAACACGTCACTGCGACCCGACGAACACCTTGCGCAATACTCCAGGAGAAGGGCCGGCTGGGCCTGTTCAGCCACCTAAAAAGAGGGTAGAACATGTGGAATGAGGAAAAACAAGCAAACATGTGGGTGTTACGAGATATTTTCCACCATCAAACAATCGCACCGCCCATACGCGTGCAAATCAAACATATATATGGATTGAACAGGGAACGCCGGCATGTGAAAAAACATGCGCAAATCCAGAAAAACCTACGCCATGCGTTAGCAGACGTAAACGTCAACGTGCACAAAACAAATGCATAAAAAGCATGCATGATCAACAAACGCACATATACAGCCAGGATGAATGCACTATTTGTTGCAGCAGTCATCCTGAGATACCGCAGGAGGAGGATGGCGAGGGCTCGGATCTTCCATGCAAGGACCAGCCTTTTTGGAATGCCTGACCACCAGGTCTGTGGCAGGTATAGGTCCCCCCCCAGATCATCCTAGAGCTGGTCACGGTGTGAGAAGATGACCTCAAATCTGCCACCATGTGCTCCCAAGCACTAAGTCCCATGTAAAAGGTGCTCACTCTTCAGCATTTTTTGGCCACTGGCTCATTCCAGTGGAGCACCACTATAGTTGGTGGCATCTCCCTGGCCACACAGTCATGCTGCTTACACCAGGTGTTGGCAATAATAATTGCACATCCTTCTGTATGCCGGCATATCTATATGCACAGAACACCGTCAGAAAAGCAAGCAGTGGTCCAGGATTGTTATGGTGTGGCGTTCCCTAAAGTGCAAGGTGCCATAAATTGCACACATGTTGTTCTACGTCCACTTCGAGCAACAGAGCACATCTACCGCAACTGGACACACTTGCACGCCATCAATGTTCATGTTGTGTGTGATGCCAAGGGCATCATTACTAAAGTCTATGCCAACTATCCTTGCAGCACGCATGATAGTTAGATCTTCAGGATGACCCCGCTACACTGGGCCCTGGAAGCTGGGAAGCATGGCAACACATGGCTCATTTGTGAGTATGAATGGCCATGCAAATGCATGCATGGTGCACACAAACCAATAGACACTGTCAACAAATGACAATGACAACCATTCTCACCTCTACAGGGGACAGTGCCTACCCTTTGAGCACATACATGATGACACCTATAAACAACCCCAACACACCTGCCGAGGTAAGATATAACACTGGCCATATTGCAACTTGGACATAGTGGAGCACATATACAGACTGCTGAAGTCACGTTTACGCTTCCTTGAACACTCTGGTGGTGTGTTGTTACATGCACCACCAGTAGTCTGCAGGATCATTATGGCAGCATGTGTCCTGCACAATGTTGCAACACAGTGTGGCATCCCGGTGGACATGGTGGTGGCACCCCATCCATAACCACAGGGCCACTGCTTGCGTATGGTTGGGCAAAGTGCACGTGGAGAGGCTGCACGTGCCCAGCTTGTGCAATCATATTTCACATAAAATCCCTCACCTGTGGAGTATACACAGGGCGCTATATCCCAGGTGCCATTCAATGATGACAAAGGGCCAATCCACTGTGCCAAAAAAAAAAAACACCCCGAGAAAGTGCCCTTGGAATTGTTACATTGTGTGCATCCCTTAGAACTGAAAGACATTAATTGTGTGTTTCCAAAGGAAACACATTGAAGATGGAGTACACCACTACCATCATGCCAACCATTTAATTAGATCACCTCTGTGTCACCAAAACCATTCCATATGTAATGTAAAAGGTTATTTATACTGCACACCATCCCCACTGTATTGGTCCCCTTGTGCTCTGGTGCATCTGACTAACATACCAGTCAAATGTGTAATCATCGAAAAATCCTCAAACATCATGTCTGAGCTGCAAGCCATACATGGCCTCAACAATTTACATGGACACAAAAAACAACAAGCACAATTGCAAATATCGGCACACATGTCCTAGATTGTGCATGATGTGCACACACATGTCCCTATTGTGGGGTGTAGAAAAGCAGTGCAGTATTGACCCACAAGTTACTCAACATGGCAACATGACCACAATAAACCCCATCCACAATAAAACTATTCACAAGAGGTCTTAGACAATTGTGACAAACAGTGCAACCCAAAAGAATGACCACATCCAGACATGCAGCAACTAAAGTAGCCATTCCATAATGACCAAGATAAATGAACATCTTACCTGTACCCTTGGCATCTAGTAGACAGTCAAATTTCATCACATGAAATAGCCATCATTCCCTGATGTAAGGATCTGCAGACAATGTCAGTGACATACAACACATGCAAACAACAACTCACAAGACAACCATCAACATGTGTCCCAGCACACATGCAGAAACACCTGCACAATGCATGCAAATCAAACACACAAAACACACACTGACAAACAACAGCCCCCACACTGATTGTCTCCTTCAATGACATGCAGCAAATGTGCATGTCACATATCCCCATTCACTAAACAAGGTCACATACACAATGCACGTATCAGTCAACATTCTGCAATAAAATGAGAAGTCATCACATATGCAGATAATTGAGCCCACAAAAAAGCAGGGGCACCCCTAGAAGATTACCAATGACATGACAAGACATGCCATCACCTGTGTTATATTGGGACAGTGCACTGAAAACAATCATGGGATGGATGCATTGGTCACTTGTTAGGCACTTATACAATTAGCCAAACTGTTTCAAAGTGCACACATGGCAACAGGGTGGGGTCAGGGGAAGGTAGACAATGAATTACAACAGAGATAAATTATTGAATCAGTATTACAAACAAATTGGGAGAATTTCTCGGGAGGATAGCTCAGGGGCAACATGCTCGCTTTGGAAGCAAGACGACACAGAGCAACACAGGTTCGATCCCCGGGTCTGTACTTAGAAACCTCTGTGTATTAAGTGCGTTATAAATAACCTATCATATCATATCAAAAACTGGGAGGGGATATGAACCTACTATGCCTTGTGAGTGTTCAGAACGTGCAAGTGTAGAGGGGAGGCGGGTAAGTGAAAAGGTGCTGATGTGTTCATGGAGAAGTATTCGGGTTGAAGTGCTAAGAAAATAAAAGATAAACGTAAGTGCAACCTCACGGGGTGAGGCTAAGCGTGAGCAGGTGCAGTATATGGACAGCAGTTTGGATGAGAGATGTGGGGGATTCAGGGCTCGAGAATACATAAGGGCATGCACAACAGTCATGCTACTGTATCATTAGCAGGGAAGAGAGGAGGAGAAGGAAGAGGAGAAGAGAAAGAACTTGAGGCTTATTGGGAACTAAAGGAGGTCCTGCTCGAGACACAGAGGGAGAGTGAGGCTATTACACAGAATGTAGCCCGCCGAGGAAACTGATTGACCGCCAGCTTTTTGTATAGCAAACCACTTTACCTGCAGGGAGTTGTTGCCAGAGGAAAGCAGGTGTCTAGAAGGGGAGTATTGACGAGGAAACATTGAAGATAGAGTGGTCCCCGGCCCCAAATAGCCTTGTGGATGATGTAGAGGGATTACAATTGAATCCATGCTGAGACCAAGAGCAGGTGAAAGTTTTGTAGGGCAGGAGAGATGAGGTCCCTGGGCATGAGGCCAAGGATAAGTCTTGCTGCCCTATACTGGGTAAGCTGGAGGGGTTGCACGGTTGACGAAGGAAGAGTAAGGAGGAGGCTATTGCAGTAGTGTAGCCTGGAGAGAACCAGAGCACAGGTAACATTGAGTAAGGTGTGGAACACTTTCAGCTCTTCCTCTGAGAAGGTAGAGCTGAAAGTGGGACTTCTTGACAATGTCCAGAACATGAGGGTTGAAAGAAAGGGTGGAGTCGAATATGACTCCAAGATTCCTGGCTTCAGATGAGGTGGTAGGGAGTGAGCCCATGGAGGAAGGCCAGAGTGAAGGGAAGATGTAGGCTGCAGGGGATCCAATAGGGAGACTGTAGGTTTTGCTGGCAAAGAAGCTAAGTTCATTTGTAGTGCACCCGGCCAGGATAACAGAGAGGCAGTCAAGAATGAAGGAAGGTGCAAGTGTGTCAGTAGGAACTTTGAAGAAGAGTTGTGTGTCATCAGCATAGCACTGGAATTTGCGGGAGAATGATGCAATGACACGTTCCAGCAGGGAAATTAATATGTTAAAGAGGCAGTGCAAAAAAATGGAGTCCTCGGGGATGCCACAATTAGAGGCGGAAGTAGGGGAGGAGAAAGGGCCCAGAATTGTTTTGGAGGAATGGTTGGTTAGGAATGAGCTAAGCCAGTCCACTGCCCGCTCTGAGCTACCAATGGGATCATATAGCCTTTTAATGAGGATGGAATGGTTCACTGTGTCAAGTGCAGTTGAGAGATCAAGGAAGAGGAGGACACCAGGGGATTAGGAATTGAGGAACGCAAGCAGTTTTTCACAGGTGTTCAGGAGAGCAGCGTCCGTGGCTCAGGAAGCTTGGAATCCACACTGTTGTACATGTAGACCACCAAAATTGTTCGGTATGGGCATTGAGTTGGGGGAGGGCCAACTTCTCCATCAGTTTCCCCAGGAGGGGGTAATTGAAATGAGGCAGTAGTTGGCTGGGCAAGAAGGGTCTGCATAGGGTATTGTAAGAATGGGGCACACAAGTGAGTTCTTGAGCGATGATGGAATAGAACCAGTAGCAAAGGAGTGGTTGCAGAGATCCGCAAGAACAGGGGCGAGAGACGAGATGTTGTCTTTGATGGTTCTAGATGAGCATGGGCCAAACTGTTTGGAAGAGAACGTCATGGTGTTGACTACTCAGGTGACTTCTTCATGGGAGGCAGGAGTGAAAGAGGAGAAGGAGGAAGGAGGCGGTGAGTGATGGGGAAACAAGGGGGAGGGTTGTGTTGGAAGCGCGCGTATCAAAGATGTTCAGTATGTCCAGGCTTTTTGAAAAGAAGTGAGAGGCGAGTGCATTACAAAGGGACTGTGAAGGAGTAGGGGCAGATGGGTTGGTAAGTTCCCTGCACATTTTGTAGAGTGCAGACATGATGCAAACCACAAGAATGCAAGTACCCAAATACTCACCTCTTGCACTCAGGGCAGGATCATGCTTGACGCATCAATACACAGAGGCCAATGTCAGAATGGAAGACTGGCCACTGAGGAAACTGCCATGGAAGACATAAGCAGACAACACAAAGCAATGCGATGCAGCAAGCAAGGATAAATACAATCTAAATGTAGGATGCAAACAAAAAGTGAATGGTCAATGCAGACTTTATTGTCACAGCATACAATTGGTCAAATACTGCATTCAATTGAATGTAGCAGTACCATGCACCCAGCTCCGGTCAACTTGAAGCTGCAAACACGATGGTGCAGCATGCATGGTGCATGCATGTGAAAGCACCAACACCACTAAACGTAATGTGCTGGAACACAACATAGCACCCCAAAAATGTTCATCAATGTTCACATGTTGGTGGCTTCTAACTGGTGCTGCACACCATAATTGTTGATCCCTAAGTGCTGTTGATCCATAACCTCACACAAATTGCAAGGGATGTGAAGTGTCACTCATTACACATGTTCAAGGTGCTACGAGACACACCCCAGCACAACCATCAACACCTGTCACAGGCCACAAACAGCCACCATGCAATCCACTTCCAAACACCCATGAAATAGCCCACACAGTTTGAACTCCCACAATTTTGAATATGAAACCAGTGGCCCACCAATCCATCGAAACAACACCATGCACAGTCGGATCGCCAGAAGCACACCCTGTGAAACATGCACCAATGAAGAAGTACTGGTGCCCCACAAGACAAGTCACTCCCAGGTGATCGTACACAGTGCAAGACTCCCATGCAAACACTATACAAGCGTCTGCTAATGCCCTTCACTTACCTGCACAGGGTACCCATCTGCATTGCATACAATGCACACCATCGGGAGATGTTTCCCCGAAATTCAATCACATGCATTGTAAAACCAGTGACAACACATGATTTGATACAGAAAAGATGCAGGGAGTACCCACTGCAGAAGCACCACAGGGTGCAAGAGGGTGACAGTACATAGATTGTGATCTGCCCATGAATGAAGAGTACCACAACAGAGAGAGGGAGAGAGAGGGAGAGAGTGTGACACTGAGATAGAAGACAAAGGAAATACCACATCAAGGAGTGCACTGCCTGGATTGTAGATGGCCAATGACCTGCACTTCACCACAGTAGGTGCGGCCATAGAGGAATTGACCAAGGTAGGTAACACATTGAAATGAGTACCACTCAACTAACCATACCGGCATGGTAGCATGTAAAGCACATGTAAGTTAAGTTACATATGCAGCAAACATGGGGACCAATCACGCATGCTCAACATGCAAAACAGTGCTCATGCTTACCCGCTGACTGTGTCAGCGTAGTGTGAATTCTGCTTCACCTTCACCAGAACATTGTCCAAATTAGGTACAGGAGGGACAGTGCCTGGTGGAGGGCATGGGGAGCATGGACATCAACGGGTGCAGGGTGTCTCCCTCTGGACAGCAGTCACCACCAGATCACGGATTACTGAAACAACATGGGAGAAGACATTACAACAGGCATAGTGAAGTATCATTCACACAGCACACATGTGCGAAAAAATACAGAACCCATAGTTACCTGCACAAGCCATCCTGTGCCCACCCATGCAAACATGCAAGTTGACCTCACTATGCGTGCCTGAATGTCCACCACTGCAAACGTCATTGCCTTGGGATGTCAACAGCACACCTCAAGGAAAAAATAAGTAAAATAATAAAAATAAAACCTGGAAAGGGCAACTCAAAAATAAAATACAAAAATTCGGGCCTGGGGTGAACTAAAGTATTAAAAAAAAATAAGAAAAATCTAAAATGTCCATCATGGACTGTGGATGGGGGGGTCCACCCAGGAGGGAGGAGGGGAAGCGTGCATGTACATTTCCACATGGGTGGATGATAAAAAACGTTTTTTTAAATGACCTCCCTGGGCTCACAGACCACATGGCTATGGTCGACCCGGAGCATGTCTCTGCTGGCACCACTATCCTGCATTGAATCGGATGGAAGTGGTGCTGGAGGCTCACCACGCAGTGCCCTGGGCTGGTCCATGAGGGCTTGGAGGTCACCATTCACAACCTCACGGTATGTACAGAGTTCCTCCGAGATAGTCAGCCTCAATTATAGCATCTCCTGTTGGAACAGTCTTCTGAGGTTGTGGAGGTTGATGGAGGTTGATGGTTGTTGCCTTGACTAGTCATGTTCATTTGAATGGTGGTTTTGCCATGCACAAATTGGTGCAGTACACTGATGTTTCTGTTCTGTGTCTCCTTTTCCACAGTTGCATCTGATGAAGAGGGCACAACCAGTGCTGTCGAGCATGACAGCAGGGATGCCTCCATCAGGCAGAGGTGGAGGGCCCAGCCACGCCCCCATGAAAGCACATTTTTGGGGAGCGATGTGGCTGTGGCAGCATCGGTGACATCGGGCATGGCTGCTGGTGGTAAGTTCAAGAAGGTGAAGGTGGGCGTGGACTACTCAGCAGCGGTTGGGACAGGTGATGCCATGCAGGGGCCATCCATGGCAGAAGACACCCCAGAGTCATCCAGGTTACCGGAGGGGGAGGGGAAGGAGGTGGCCATTGCAGCACCGCCCATGGGGTCAGGTGGGAGTGTGGAGGTGAGCGTGCCTATTGCAATTTTGTCCAAGGGGCATAAGGGTGTGCAGGCCACCATGGAGGTGCCTGTGCAAAATAATCCCTGGGCCATCAGATGCAGCAGTATGCACCTGCCGCAATGCCTCCCCCCAGACCCACCACCCTGTGTCAGCTGATGTATCCACACAGACCAACACCCCCTTACCATTTGGTGTTCCCATCCAGGACTATGTGCTACCCCTGCAGGTTGGTGTGGCACATGGTCTGCTTGCACATCATCACAGTGAGGTATGCCACCTCATCGGTTGGCTTTCAACATGCCTGTTCTGTGTTGTGCTCCATGGGATGTTCACTGCTGCAAACCCCTCCTCGTTGTCCTCCTCTGTACGCCAGTCATCCTCCAGGGTGCCTTCTGGCCCAGATACACCAGGTCCACCTGTGCACCAGTCCCACCCACATTGCCCAGTCTGGTGGAGCCAACATATCTGCCCGAGTTGGGAGCTCAACGCAAATTAGCTGAGGTGGTCAGTGTTAGGCAAGATTGTATGCAGTACCCATAGGGTGCACTACAACAACACTGACCTCCAGGCAGTAGTAACCCAAACTTTGGTATAAGTCTGTAATACGTAGGTTGGTAGTGTGGACTAGTAGCCAGGCTTATCTCAAAAGGGGTCAATGTGAGCTGTAGGGGAGTTACACAGAGGTTCATCGTGACAAGTATCCAAACAAACACTTACACACAGGGTTTCTTGATAAAAAAAAGTATTAATTTATTTACCAGTCAGTTAATGTAAGCCTTCTTCAGAAGGGAGCACTGTTAACCACCACACAAATATCCTTAAAAATTACACACTCTCTTAGTTCAGAATCAGTAAATACCCATTTCGGATGTCATACAGCAGAGACCTACACCCTCAGGTGACTTCATTTACTAGGGTGCTGTTGACATTAATTTATTACTGTTGGCATTCAGAATTAGTTAAGAGCAAGTCAAAGGGAAAGATTATTAGAGCAAACCAGACACCACAAATATTTCTTAAACAGGCAAATACTGTAAGTGACTTCAATCCAGCACTCCAACTAACATAATAATTCATAGATTTCAGCGCAGAGGCAGCGCACGCGAGCAGCGCAGAGAGGGATCGTGCGCTAGCGTGCGCCAGCCGTGTGCGCTAAACAGCATTCTGGCGCACCGCATATTCATGGAATTCACAAGGCATAAAGAACATCCCGCAGCGCCAGTTACACCCCCAAGAACGCAGCTCAAGCAAGGAAAAGCCATCAAAATCCCCATTCCAGCGCAAAGGGCTGCGCTAACCCTGGACCAACTAACAGGGCCGCTACACAGCAAACGCCGAGCGGGGAACGTGTATTCCTGGGGTGCGCTGGAATTATCACACGTGGTAGGCCCTGTGCGAGCGGGGTAGGTGTATTTGTGGTGTATGCGGGTACTATCACACGCGATAGGTCTTGGCCGAGTGGGGCACGTGTATTACTGGGGTTCGCGGGGAGTTTCACATGCGGTAGGCCCTGTGGGAGCAGGCTACGTGTATTTGGGGGGTTCGCGGGGACTATCACAAGCGATAGGCCTTGGCCGAGCAGGGCACGTGTATTACTGGGGTACGCGGGAAGTTTCACACGCGATTGGCCCTGTGCGAGCGGGGTACGTGGATTTCGGGGGTGCGCAGGAATTATCACACGCGGTAGGCCCTGTGCGAGTGGGGTACGTGTATTTGTGGTGTATGCGGGTACTATCACACGCGATAGGTCTTGGCCGAGTGGGGCACGTGTATTACTGGGGTTCGCGGGGAGTGTCACACGCGGTAGGCCCTGTGGGAGCAGGCTACGTGTATTTGGGGGGTTCGCGGGGACTATTACAAGCGATAGGCCTTGGCCGAGCAGGGCACGTGTATTACTGGGGTACGCGGGAAGTTTCACACACGATTGGCCCTGTGCGAGCGGGGTACGTGGATTTCGGGGGTGTGCGGGAAGTTTCACACGCGATTGGCCCTGTGCGAGCGGGGTACGTTTATTACTGGGGTACGCAGGAAGTTTCACATGCGATTGGCCCTGTGCGAGCGGGGAACGTGTTTTTCGGGGGTGCGTGGGAAGTTTCACACGCGATTGGCCCTGTGCTAGCGGGGTATGTGTATTACTGGGGTGCGCAGGAAGTTTTATACGCGATTTCGCTGTCAGAGCGGGGTACGTGTATTACTGGGGTACGCAGGAAGTTTCACACGCGATTGGCCCTGTGCGAGCGGAGTTCGTGGATTTCGGGGGTGCGCGGGAAGTTACACATGCGATTGGCCCTGTGTGAGCGGGGTACGTGTATTTCGGGGGTGCAAGGGAAGTCTCACATGCGATTTTGCTGTCAGAGCGGGGTACGTGTATGCAGTGGGGTGTGCGGGGAGTCTCAAACATGAATTAGCAGTGTGAGTCCTCCCAGGTGTTCCCTCTACCCCCTCCATGGCCCCTGCAGGCAGCCAACACCACAGGGGACTACCCTGCACCCCTGGTCATGTCCCGCAGGCGGCTCATCCACCATGGCCATGCCCCCCCAGCCAGGCCACGTGTCACCTTGCACTAGTGATCACCAACTCATGTCCCCCTGCACCCCACCCCCCAGCAGTGAGGGGCACCTGCCAGCAGGCCCCCACTCATGTCCCCCTGCACCCCCACCCCCCAGCAGTGAGGGGCACTTGCCAGCAGGCCCCCACTCATGTCCCCCTGCACCCCCACCCCTAAGCAGTGAGGGGCACCTGCCAGCATGCCCCCACTCATGCCCCACTCATGTCCCCCTGCACCCCCACCCCCAGCAGTGAGGGGCACCTGCCAGCAGGCCCCCACTCATGTCCCACTCATGTCCCCCTGCACCCCCACCCCCCAGCAGTGAGGGGCACCAGCCAGCAGGCCCCCACTCATGTCCCACTCATGTCCCCCTGCACCCCCACCCCCCAGCAGTGAGGGGCACCTGCCAGAATGCCCCCACTCATGTTCCACTCATGTCCTCCTGCACCCCCACCCCCCAGCAGTGAGGGGCACCTGCCAGCAGGCCCCCACTCATGTCCCCCTGCACCCCCACCCCCAAGCAGTGAGGGGCACCTGCCAGCATGCCCCCACTCATGCCCCACTCATGTCCCCCTGCACCCCCACCCCCCAGCAGTGAGGGGCACCTGCCAGCAGGCCCCCACTCATGTCCCACTCATGTCCCCCTGCACCCCCACCCCCCAGCAGTGAGGGGCACCTGCCAGCAGGCCCCCACTCATGTCCCACTCATGTCCCCCTGCACCCCCACCCCCCAGCAGTGAGGGGCACCTGCTAGTAGGCCCCCACTCATGTCCCCCTGCACCCCCACCCCCCAGCCGTGAGGGGCACCTGCAGCAGGCCCCCACTCATGTCCCACTCATGTCCCCCTGCACCCCCACCCCCCAGCAGTGAGGGGCACCTGCCAGAATGCCCCCACTCATGTTCCACTCATGTCCCCCAGCACCCCACCCCCCAGCAGTGAGGGGCACCTGCCAGCAGGCCCCCACTCATGTCCCCCTGCACCCGCACCCCCCAGCAGTGAGGGGCACCTACCAGCATGCCCCCACTCATGTCCCCCTGCACCCCCACCCCCAGCAGTGAGGGGCACCTGCCAGCAGGCCCCCACTCATGTCCCACTCATGTCCCCCTGCACCCCCACACCCCAGCAGTGAGGGGCACCTGCCAGCAGGCCCCCACTCATGTCTCCCTGCACCCCCACCCCTCAGCAGTGAGGGGCACCTGCCAGCAGGCCCCCACTCATGTCCCACTCATGTCCCCCTGCACCCCCACCCCCCAGTAGTGAGGGGCACCTGCCAGCAGGCCCCCAGTCATGTCCCCCCACCCACTCACCCACCCAGCAGTGACATGCCTATATCAAGACACAAACCAAAAGTCAACTATGTACATCAACACATGTCCGTCACACACACACACACACTGGTTGCCATTGATTGAGTAAACCAACATTTTGACATGCATGAACCCAATACACGAATCCCACACATTGAAGTAAAATATCAAAATGTATTAATATGAAAATCAATGTAAAGAAATGAAAGCATAAAATAATGGCAAACATGAAATGAAATGCATGTCCAATAAAAAACTAATGAAATGCAGAATAAATCCTAAGTAACCCAAAAGAAAAATGGCCAACACTCTCTGTCCACCAAACCAAATCCAAATGAAATGCAAAAAGGTAAATCCATTTATCCATGGTGGAATGAAATAAAAAAGTCCAAATAAATCCAACGTCCAACTATGCACAATACATTTTAAAGGGTCCATGAGCCCAACAAAATAAATGAAACCTATCTAATAACCTACCTAACAAAAAAACTATATACAAAAGTGTAGGGCATAGTCCAAAAGCCCCAAAAGAAAAAAAAAGAAAAGGAAACCTAACACTATAAATTATTTACAATGGCGGTGGGCAAGTCCTGCGGCTCACTCAGTGATGTTGTTGGCCAGGGCATCATGGAACTCCATGTCTATTTGCTGGAGGCGGGCCTCTGTCCTGGCCCCGAGGTCTCGCAGGGAGGCACTCATGGCCTGTTCCAACTCCCTGCGAGTTGCCTCAAGGCACTATGCCCGCCTCAATGCCCGACGCATGGAGAACACCGCCCTGACCATGGTGGGCCACGCTTTCTTCCACCCGCTGCCGCTCCGCACCTATACGCTGGCCCAACCGCAGCCACGCGGAAGACACACCGATTCCAGGGTCCTCCTGCCCTCTGGCCGATGCCTGCCCCCCTGATGTCGATGGTCCCGAGCCATCATTGCTCCCACCTAGAGCCTGCTCCTGCTGCTGCTGTCCATGTGCCCTGTCCGATGATGCCTGCACATCCTCCATCAGCTGGTCTCCAGTTGTGGTGTCCACCCCTGCTGGACCGCCGACTCCCGACTGTGGCAGGGATGGGATCTCCACCAAGCTGGCTGTGTTGGTCAGGCCAGGTCCACAAGGGGCCCTGGTGGAATCTGGGCTGGAAGACGGCAGGGAGAACGACTGGCGCAGTCTCCACAGAGGAGGAGAGGTCAGCCAGAGTGCACGTCACATGTAGGAACCCACCGACCAGGGCCCCTCCCAATAGTGCCACGTCGCGACGCTGCTGTTCGTGATGGCGTGCGTTCTCCACCCAGGAAGAACGCACGTCATCACGAATGTCATGCGTGCGCAATGCGACACCAATCAGGACGGAGCCCATACGGTCATGGGACCCCTCGTCCGCAGGTAGTGGAGAGGCAGATGATGTGGCACTCTCCCCTACTTGCAGACGGGCCTGGGACGGGGCATCCTTGCTGGTGCATGGTGGTGCAGTCACAGGGTCAAGGACAGCGACATACACAGGCCCCTCTGTGGTGACCTGTGCTGCCTCCTGACCCTGGCCCTGGACTGCACCACTTGCACCAGTGCTACTACCCCCACCAGGCCCCATGTGCGGCTCAGTAGCGGGCTCCTCCTCCTCTGTGGATACCACCAACCTGGATGTCTCTGCACCGTTTTCCGCCATTGCAAGCCCCTGTGGGGGCTCACCCGGCCCTTCCGCCACAGCCGTAGTGGCAGACGCGGCACCAGCCCCCTTGCTCCCAGATGATGGCAAGTCCTGGGAGGGTAGCTGGGCCTTGCGTCGCCGCCCGGTGGAGGCATCTCCGCCGCTTGGCTCCACAGCGCCGTCTCCGCCCTCTTCTTCACTTGACGCTGTGTAGAGGGAGACATAGAACACAATCACCAGGATACAGTAAAATATTCCCCTAGACAGGAAGCAATAACACATGAGTGGCAGTGTCAAATGTCACTTCCATCCTGTCCCTCCACAACTAATGGGTGAATGCACGCAACACACATGCAGAAACAGGCACGGCGCCTGCAATCAACATCAGCATCCATGTACAAGGGCCTGTTTCAACCAAAATGTTGCCTTCAAACTTACATGCATCATGCCTCACACAGATCCCATGCACACACATCACCGGAGAGTCATGCATCATGGCTTGTACACCACAGACACAGTGGATAGACACAGTGGATACAACGGTGACGGCACTGCATGAGTTTGTTTGTTTGTTTGTTTGTTTATTGTTTGTAATGCGCGTCATACCCAGGGGTAACAGTGCGCAGCAGATACAAGAATATGCAAGACTTGGTTACACACAGGATTATACAATGGTATACACCACAAATTATACATAGAGTAATACAAGACTTATATACACATCAATATACAGAATGCAGGCAAGGGGGGTTAATTACAAGGAGACATGTTTTCTGCATAATATACAGAAGACCAAAGCGAGAGATACAGAGTAAAGGCTAGTGGCAGGCTAGCATGGTCATATGGGTAGGTCTCATTGCTAGGTTAGGAGAGTTGGTTGTTAGTTTTTAGCCATATAGTAGTGTTAGCTCTGAATTTGTGGTAAGTTTGGTTCAGTCTTAAGCTAGGAGGCAGGTTGTTCCATAGTTTAGAGGCTTTCACCGGGAAGCTGTTGCCTCCGATTGTGGCCCGTTTGAAGTTGGGTACGACAAGACGGTCTTTGTTGACAGATCTGGTGGGTCTGGAGGATGTGTACCTCTGGAATCTCTCTATTAGGTATATGGGAGCAGCATTATTGAGGGATTTATAGGTCAGAGATAGAGTTTTTAGGAGTACTTTCTCGTGAGTTGAAAGCCAGTTGTGTTGTCGACTGATCTGGGAGATGTGATCTTTTCGGGACATTCCTAGGGCCGCTCTGCGGGCATTGTTTTGGAGGATTTGGATGCGTTTGATAATGGCTTTGGGTGATCCTAGGTAGAGTGCATTACAGTAGTCCAGGCATGAGAGGATGAGAGCTCTGGCCAAAGTAATGCAGCTGTTATCTGAGAGGAATGGTTAACCTGTGCGTATAAGTTTGCACGTGTAGGCTGTAGACGATGCAAGGGAGTTAACCTGTTTTGTGAATGATAATTGAGAGTCAAGGTAGAAGCCGAGTGTTTTAACCTCATGCTCTACTTTTATGATGTTGCCATCAATTATGAAAGATGAGTACTTGGGTCCTAGTTTTTGTAAGTTGGAATGGGTGCTGAGGATGATGAGTTCTGTTTTATCATCATTCAGGCATAGGCTATGAGTGGCCATCCATGCCTGGATGATGATATACACTCTATTCACCGAGGCCAAATCCTTTTCATAATCCCCAGAAAGAGGGAGGAGGATCTGTGTATCATCTGCATAGTTAGTGTAGGTGATACCAAGATGATCCAGATCATCGAAAAGGGGCTTAGTGAAGATGTTATAGAGTGTTGGTGAGACACAGGGTCCCTGGGGCACACCGCAGGTAACGGGTATAAGGTCAGCGGCCGTTAACGGCGAGAAGACCCTCATTGTTCTGCCATTTAAGAAGGATCTAATCCAGGTGATGGCTTGATGGGAGAAGTGTGCTGCTGTGTTAAGGTGGTTACATAAGATGGAATGGTCGACAAGATCGAAGGCAGCTGAGAGATCTAGGAGGAGGAGTAGTGCTGCTTTCCCCTTACCTCTCAGCTCGTCAATTTGTGTCATTAGATCAATGAGGGCAATTTACGTGCCATTTTGGGGGCGGAATCCAAATTGTCTAGCTCCTAACAGGTGATGTTGTTCCAGATCTTTTTGAATTTGAGTATAGGCTACCTTGTCCAAGATTTTTAGGAGAAAAGGCACCGTGGTGATGGGCCTATAGTTGGTGGGTATGGATGGGTCGAGAGTGTTTTTTTTTTAGCAGAGGGAGTACCCATGACTGTTTCAGGTTGGTAGGAATAATGCCGGTGGTGAAGGATGCGTTAATGAGTTTGGAGATGAAAGGCGATAAGTCGCGGGCTGCATCCTTGATAAGTTGTGCCGGACATAGATCCCCTTGACAGTTTGACGGTTTGAGGGATAGAATTATTCTTTCCACTTCAATAATGGAGACCTTGGTAAAGTTGAATAGCGTGGTATCGCCTCTACTGGTTTTGCCTGTGGAATTGGAGGCAGAGGGATCAGGTAGGCTAATTCGTTAGCGGGAGATTTTGTTTTGAAGAGTGGCTATTTTGTTAGAAGGGGCAAATTGGATGTCCTTGCACCATTTTTTGTCTTTTATGCAAGTATCAGGTGCTGCTATTGGGGTCTCTACTTCTTTAAGAATTGTGAGCAATTCCTTTATGTTGGACTTGGCATTAGCTATGCGTGTGTCAAAGGAAGTGCGTTTTGCAAGGTAAATTTCTTTTTTGTATAGTGTGGACAGTTTAGCAAGTTTGAGTTTATTGTCTTCAGATGGATGTTTGCTCCAAATGGCCTCGCATTTTCTTTTTTGTTGTCATAGGCCATTTAGGAATGGTGTGAACCAATTATTCAAATTAGTTTTTTGTTTGCTTGGTCTTAGTTTCGCTGGGGCAATCTGGTTCAGGGAGGTCGTCATGATTTTATTAAATTCTTCTACTAAGCTCTCAGGGTCTGAGTTAACATGAAGAGAGTTAAGAATGGGGAGTAGTATTGGTAGGAGCCTGTCCGCATTAATGTTTTTATTGTTTCTGGTTAGGGTGGGAGGCGCCCTGATGGCCACATGCGGTGGAGGCTTGTTGGTCGAAAGCAAGAAGGACACTAGATGGTGGTCAGTCCAAGCTAGAGGCGAGATGGAGAGGATGTTAGCCTGACAGTTATAGTCTGTGACCCAATCAAGGATCCTGCCTTTCTCATGGGTAGCAGTGTTACTTCTTTGAGTCAATTCCAGGTCTGACAGGGTGTTAGCTAGAGTTGTGCCAAGCTGGTCTGAGTGGTCATTAAAACCCATGTTCAAGTCTCCAAGAAGAAGTACTTGTGAGGTACTTTCAAGGTTATTAGTTAAAATGTAGTTAATATCATCCATGAATGTTCCAGGAGGGCCAGGTGGGCGGTATATTAGGTGGATATTTAGGGTCTGGTCATTGGAGAGGGGAACTTTAACTGAGAATGATTCACAGGAGAGGAGGTTAGACTGGGTAGCCAGTCTCATGTTAAGGCCGCATCTATAGATAAAGGCGATACCTCTGCCTCTTGCATTTTGTCTGTCCTGTTTTAGGATGGAAAATCCCTCTGGGACTGCTAGCATGATCATAGGGCCAGCCGTGGGGTGTAGCCATGTTTCGGTGATGGCGAGAAAGTCTAGATCCTCATTCACGATCAGCTCTACTACATCGGTGGCATGTGCTACCAAGGATCTGGCGTTGATTAAGGCACCTTTTATTTGTGGACTCGTAGAATTGAGAGTCGTGGGCTGAGGAGTATGTGAAGTTTTAGGTTTACTGTGTTTTATTAACCTTTTTTTGGAGGGATTGGGGCTGCGCAGAGGGGCCGAGGGCAAGCTCTGGGTCCTGGAGGCATATGATATGCTAAGCGACCTAGCAGGAGGCTCATATATCTTAGCTAGTGAATCTACACATCATCACGGACATGTGTCATGCATCCATGGCGTTTCAAAGTCACACATACACTTCTCAGACACACATACACATAGTTTAGAGGCTTTCACCGGGAAGCTGTTGCCTCCGATTGTGGCCCGTTTGAAGTTGGGTACGACAAGACGGTCTTTGTTGACATATCTGGTGGGTCTGGAGGATGTGTACCTCTGGAATCTCTCTATTAGGTATATGGGAGCAGCATTATTGAGGGATTTATAGGTCAGAGATAGAGTTTTTAGGAGTACTTTCTCGTGAGTTGAAAGCCAGTTGTGTTGTCGACTGATCTGGGAGATGTGATCTTTTCGGGACATTCCTAGGGCCGCTCTGCGGGCATTGTTTTGCAGGATTTGGATGCGTTTGATAATGGCTTTGGGTGATCCTAGGTAGAGTGCATTACAGTAGTCCAGGCATGAGAGGATGAGAGCTCTGGCCAAAGTAATGCAGCTGTTATCTGAGAGGAATGGTTTACCTGTGCGTATAAGTTTGCACGTGTAGGCTGTAGACGATGCAAGGGAGTTAACCTGTTTTGTGAATGATAATTGAGAGTCAAGGTAGAAGCCGAGTGTTTTAACCTCATGCTCTACTTTTATGATGTTGCCATCAATTATGAAAGATGAGTACTTGGGTCCTAGTTTTTGTAAGTTGGAATGGGTGCTGAGGATGATGAGTTCTGTTTTATCATCATTCAGGCATAGGCTATGAGTGGCCATCCATGCCTGGATGATGATATACACTCTATTCACCGAGGCCAAATCCTTTTCATAATCCCCAGAAAGAGGGAGGAGGATCTGTGTATCATCTGCATAGTTAGTGTAGGTGATACCAAGATGATCCAGATCATCGAAAAGGGGCTTAGTGAAGATGTTATAGAGTGTTGGTGAGACACAGGGTCCCTGGGGCACACCGCAGGTAATGGGTATAAGGTCAGCGGCCGTTAACGGCGAGAAGACCCTCATTGTTCTGCCATTTAAGAAGGATCTAATCCAGGTGATGGCTTGATGGGAGAAGTGTGCTGCTGTGTTAAGGTGGTTACATAAGATGGAATGGTCGACAAGATCGAAGGCAGCTGAGAGATCTAGGAGGAGGAGTAGTGCTGCTTTCCCCTTACCTCTCAGCTCGTCAATTTGTGTCATTAGATCAATGAGGGCAATTTACGTGCCATTTTGGGGGCGGAATCCAAATTGTCTAGCTCCTAACAGGTGATGTTGTTCCAGATCTTTTTGAATTTGAGTATAGGCTACCTTGTCCAAGATTTTTAGGAGAAAAGGCACCGTGGTGATGGGCCTATAGTTGGTGGGTATGGATGGGTCGAGAGTGTTTTTTTTTAGCAGAGGGAGTACCCATGACTGTTTCAGGTTGGTAGGAATAATGCCGGTGGTGAAGGATGCGTTAATGAGTTTGGAGATGAAAGGCGATAAGTCGCGGGCTGCATCCTTGATAAGTTGTGCCGGACATAGATCCCCTTGACAGTTTGACGGTTTGAGGGATAGAATTATTCTTTCCACTTCAATAATGGAGACCTTGGTAAAGTTGAATAGCGTGGTATCGCCTCTACTGGTTTTGCCTGTGGAATTGGAGGCAGAGGGATCAGGTAGGCTAATTCGTTTGCGGGAGATTTTGTTTTGAAGAGTGGCTATTTTGTTAGAAGGGGCAAATTGGATGTCCTTGCACCATTTTTTGTCTTTTATGCAAGTATCAGGTGGTGCTATTGGGGTCTCTACTTCTTTAAGAATTGTGAGCAATTCCTTTATGTTGGACTTGGCATTAGCTATGCGTGTGTCAAAGGAAGTGCGTTTTGCAAGGTAAATTTCTTTTTTGTATAGTGTGGACAGTTTAGCAAGTTTGAGTTTATTGTCTTCAGATGGATGTTTGCTCCAAATGGCCTTGCATTTTCTTTTTTGTTGTCATAGGCCATTTAGGAATGGTGTGAACCAATTATTCAAATTAGTTTTTTGTTTGCTTGGTCTTAGTTTCGCTGGGGCAATCTGGTTCAGGGAGGTCGTCATGATTTTATTAAATTCTTCTACTAAGCTCTCAGGGTCTGAGTTATCATGAAGAGAGTTAAGAGTGGGGAGTAGTATTGGTAGGAGCCTGTCCGCATTAATGTTTTTATTGTTTCTGGTTAGGGTGGGAGGCGCCCTGATGGCCACATGGGGTGGAGGCTTGTTGGTCGAAAGCAAGAAGGACACTAGATGGTGGTCAGTCCAAGCTAGAGGCGAGATGGAGAGGATGTTAGCCTGACAGTTATAGTCTGTGACCCAATCAAGGATCCTGCCTTTCTCATGGGTAGCAGTGTTACTTCTTTGAGCAATTCCAGGTCTGACAGGGTGTTAGCTAGAGTTGTGCCAAGCTGGTCTGAGTGGTCATTAAAACCCATGTTCAAGTCTCCAAGAAGAAGTACTTGTGAGGTACTTTCAAGGTTATTAGTTAAAATGTAGTTAATATCATCCATGAATGTTCCAGGAGGGCCAGGTGGGCGGTATATTAGGTGGATATTTAAGGTCTGGTCATTGGAGAGGGGAACTTTAACTGAGAGTGATTCACAGGAGAGGAGGTTAGACTGGGTAGCCAGTCTCATGTTAAGGCCGCATCTATAGATAAAGGCGATACCTCTGCCTCTTGCATTTTGTCTGTCCTGTTTTAGGATGGAAAATCCCTCTGGGACTGCTAGCATGATCATAGGGCCAGCCGTGGGGTGTAGCCATGTTTCGGTGATGGCGAGAAAGTCTAGATCCTCATTCACGATCAGCTCTGCTACATCGGTGGCATGTGCTACCAAGGATCTGGCGTTGATTAAGGCACCTTTTATTTGTGGACTCGTAGAATTGAGAGTCGTGGGCTGAGGAGTATGTGAAGTTTTAGGTTTACTGTGTTTTATTAACCTTTTTTTGGAGGGATTGGGGCTGCGCAGAGGGGCCGAGGGCAAGCTCTGGGTCCTGGAGGCATATGATATGCTAAGCGACCTAGCAGGAGGCTCATATATCTTAGCTAGTGAATCTACACATCATCACGGACATGTGTCATGCATCCATGGCGTTTCAAAGTCACACATACACTTCTCAGACACACATACATGTGCACCATACATGTACATGACAGCAGCACTCATCCCTCACACCCCCTCCATGTTCAAGAACAGAGACTGGCATGCTTTCATGTGTGCATTCTGGATACAGCTCCCCATGTTGCATTGGAACAGATGCACCAACCATGTGGTTCACACATTACTGGTCTCACATGCATGACCATGATGTCCCTGCACACACACATCCATACATGGCCTATGTCACACATACAGGCAAGTATCAGACTACCAGCACACTGCAACATGCCCTGTCTCACACAGCAATGCTTGGCCACTTACTGCTCAACTCCAGACGGGTCTGCCTCCGAAGGATCTGGGCGTGGAGCACTGGGCATACGCATTTCAGGACCCTCATCTGGATGTTACTCATGCTGCCCCGGCCCCCCTCCGTGAGGCGCCGGGCCTTGTGGGGTGTCCTGGACCTCAAGTCCTCCCAGCGCTTCTTGACGTGCTTGATGTCGCGGGTTGCCACCCCCTCCGCGTTGATGGCAACCACTACGTTCTCCCAGATCCTATCCCGTCCTTCCTTGTTGGCGCGTGATGTTCTGAAGAGGGCATCAAAATGCCCCAGGACATGCTCCACCAGGGCACCAACTTCCTTCTCACTGAAGCTGGTGGCCCTCTGCCTCTCTGGCTGGGGGTCGCCAGTGGTCTCAGATGGTGTTTGCCCCGACATGGCGACCCCCGAGGTGGGCAACTGGATCCTGGGGCTGGGCTGTGGAGTGATGGTATCCCAGTCGGGAGTCTTCTGTTCCAGCAGGGGTGGACACAGCAACTGGACCCCTGACTGACGTGCAGGCACCAAATAGCAGGGCACGTGGGCAGCAGGCAGGCAGCAGCAGATGGCAGGTGGGAGCGTGGTCAGGGCTCTTGGGAGCAGGAAAATGGCCTTATGGGCAGGAGCGTGGTCTTCTGTGTGTTTTTGCTTGACCAGCACATGCGCGTCTTTTTCACGTTCTTTTTCCAGGCATACTGTGTGTCGCACACGTATTTACCAACTGTGCTTGCACCGTGTGTCACGTACCCCTTCAGAGGTCATTGTAGGCTGCGTGCATTATGCGTATGCTTATTTTTGTGTTCCTGGGTGCCACAGCATAGTGCGGGTTCATTTTTCCACGCATGTGGTCTACGAGGGGTTGCGTGCACGTTCATTTTTGTTTTCCGGGTGCCTGTGCATTGCGTGACCCGTCATCTTCCCCCAGGGGTCACAGACAGCCTTGCTAGAGCACTCGGGTACGAATTCCATCTAGTACCCTACCCCTTTCACCCCCAATTGCCCAGGACAATAGTTTACTGCAACTCCCATACACACAAGAACATCAGTGCCATGGTTGGAAGGCGACCAAGCGGTAAGGGAGGCAAAAGTGGCCGACCTTCAAAAGGTGGGTGTGGTGGGCGCGGTAGGGGACGTGGCCAGGATTTGCAGGGTGCTCCTAGACCCCCGTGTGTGGAGGACCAATCAGGGCCACCCATGTCCCCCCCATGGTTGTGGGAAACGTAGCTGACACCATCCCAGCTCAGCCCTTGTTGGACCGGCCCATTTTGGCACCTGAACCAGCACAGGATGACTCCCAGGCTGACTTCCAGGTCAGCAAGTGTAAGCCACGTGTGGCGGTGCAAGTTGCTGTCACCAGGTCACGTGGATCTGGGGCAGCAATGTCATCTGCTGCCCCAAGTAGGCAGGGTGGGGAGGCTGCAGGGGCAGCTGCAGCTCTATCCATCCCAGCTCTGAGTCTCCCAGCCGGGACAGTGTCAGTCCAGGTCCATCAAACCGACGTTGGCCCTGCCAACATCACCCTGCAGCCAATGCCTGCAGCAAGACCTATGGTCATTGTGCATTCGCACACTCCTAGTACCCAGTCCACCGGCGCTTCTGCCCCTACTGACCAGAGCGGCATAAGCCACTAAGGATCCGCACCACCTTTGAAAAAGAAGAAGAAGCGTGCTCTGGCACTACAGGCTGAGACCCCAGACACGGCTACACACTCCGGCACGTCAAGGAAGCCTAGCTTTAATGACGCCGAACTTGATGCACTTGTGGCCTATATGTCGGCACATAGCCGCAAAATGGTGGTGACTGCAGGGTGCAAGACCACACCTGGTCAACGTAAGGCACACTGGCAGACCATCGCGGACATCATTAGTGCCCTTGGATTTGTGAGGTGCACAGCTGATGATTGCTACAAGCGGTGGAATTACCTGAAACGCAGAGCAAAGAACAAGCTGGCCTCAAATCATGCCTCTACACTGGTGACTGGCGGTGGGTCTCCACCAGAGGACAACCAACTCACTGAACATGAGTCTGTTGCTGGAACCTTCATCACAGAGGAACAGATCCAAGGCGTGGGAAACCTACCAGATTACGACGCATTGTCCGGTGAGTGTCCATGCATGTGTGTGTAATCCATGTGTATGTTGTTTGGGTGACGGGTTCTGATTGAGTGCCAGGTGAGGGTGTGTACTCCAGAGTGATATGGGTCACCCATGTGCTTCATCCAAAACATTCACCGGCCTTGGATTTGAGTATGCCAGTATCCCTTCTGCCCACAGTAGCCAATTAGCGCCACATTACTGCAGTTGCCCTTGTTCTGATTTTTTCAGTGTTCATTCAGGCTGATTGTTTCAATTCTCCCATTTTTGCAAAGCATTTGTCAGCCCTAATGCCACATATCTGACATGCTTATGTCATTGATTACACTCCACATTGGCCCACATTTGTTACCTTGTTATGTGAATGATTAGACGATTCAGGCTGATTGAGTATTGGCCTGCTCACATTAATTTTTGGGGCCTGTTTGAATGTTATGTTATGTTATGTGATTTTGCATTTATATAGCGCCTTATATGCCATTGGTATGGTCTGAAGGCGCTGGTAGGTTGAACACCCTTGGGAACCGAAAGTTCAGATCAGTAGAGAGAGTAGAGAGAGTCAAAAGGTGCATGTGAGCACAGGGTCTGTGTGCAGCACGTGCGATATCCGTGTCGTAGCTGCTTCTTAGCGGTAGGTGTGGTGGTTGAGAGATCAGGAGAATGTGTTCGTTCAGGCATGTTTTATCCAGAACGGCTGCGGCTGCGTTAGGCCTGAGGAGAATGCCTGGCTGGGGGGTGTGAGACCAGCAGTGTGAACATAGAGTGATGTGGAGTGAGTGGCGGATGTTGGTATGAGAACAGTTATACTGAATAGTGTCATCGTATCTCAGTGTTCTAGTTGAGTGGTGATGTAAAGGAGAGAGTAAGCGTGGTGGTGTGATATGAAGAGTTATATGCTCTTTCAAACGTTCTCTGCATTCTAGACCATACTATGTACGTCACGCAATTCTATGCTTTCCAGTCCGTACCTTGCACACCTATGCATTCTATGCACCCCAGTCTGGCCCAATACACTCTGGTCCGCCATGCGAGGTCTAGTCAGCTCCGCGCATGCGCTCTTGTTCGCCTCACGACTGTCCATTTGTCTGCCCCACGCATGCCCTCTTGTCTGCCTCGCACATGCACTCTTGACTGCCCCAGGCATGCACTCTTGATTGCCCCAGGCATGTACTCCTTAGTGCTTCATGCTCTACGCATTAAGTAGCTGAACGTACTCATCCATTTTACACACTCATCAGTACCGGATGCGTCAGTGCTTGTTTGTTCTACGTACTCATCGTCTCTACGCGATGCGTCAGTTCACTCTGGGCACTCGATCGCTCCAGGCACTCGTTCGCTCCAGGCACTCGTTCACTCCAGGTACTCATCCGCTTTATGCCCTCATGCGTGCTATGTGTTCACCTGTTTTACGCACTCATGCCCTCTACGCACTCCCCCCTCTGTGCACTCACCTCCTCTGCGCACTCACCCCCTCTGCGCATCACCCCCTCTGCGCACTCATCTGCTCCAGCGCACTCATCTGCTCCAACGCACTCATCCTCTCCAACGCACTCATCTGCTCCACGACTCAACCCCTCTCCGCACTCATCCGCACTCGTGCTTTTCACGCACCCAACATCGATATCCTATTCTTTATATTCAATCTCCCACAGTCATCTGTTCTATACCTTCATCTGCTCTGCGCACTCATCCTCTCCATACACCCGTGCGCTCCATACACCCATGCGCTCCATACACCCCTCAGCTCCATCCACCCATGCGCTCCATACACCCCTCCGATCCATACACCCCTCTGCGCCATACACCCCTCCGCTCCATACACCCCTCCGCTCCATACACCCCTCGCTCCATACACCCCTCTGCTCCATACACTCCTCCGCTCCATACACTCCGCTGCTCTATACACTCCTCCGCTCTATACATTTGTCCGCTCCCTATACACATCGGCTCCATACACTCATCCGCTCCACACATTCATCCGCTCTGCTCTTCTGAATTCATCCGCTATCTGCACAGTCATGCGCTTTACTTGCCTCTCCTGCGGAAACCTGCAGATATGACCTGGAGCTGTCACATGCTCTGCAAAGTTATCCGTTTCACATACTCATCTGTTCTACACACTCATTCGGTTTACACTCATGTTTTCTTCATATTCATCTATATTACGCACTCATCCGTGTTACACGCTTGTCCGCTCTACATACCCGTCCGCTCTACACACTCATCCGTTCAACATGTTCATCCATTCTATACACTCATCCAATTTACTTATTCTTTTGATTTCCACACTCATTCGCTATATAGCTATCTGTTCTTCCACTCATGCATTCTTCGATTCGGCGCATTCATCTGTTCTACCGGCTTCATCAGTTCTAACTATATCATCCATGCCATTCACTTCGTTCATGGTACAAGTTAGTTGTTTCCTGTCATGTTGAAGTGACCAACCATTGATGTGTACATCTGCCTGACATCACTGTATTTTTGTACACTGGATGTGTTGCAGTGTGTGGCACATGCATATTTTGTCACACTATGTAGCATTTTTCATCTCATCATGTCCATCTCACGTGGATGGGTGACAGTACTCATTCACTGACATATGGATGTACTTGTCAAATGTACCATGGCTATGCTACATTGCATCTGTGTGTTGGCATGTGTCATGTATGTGTATTGGACATGACACTCACAGGCTAATGTGTGATGCCAGTGCTACCCAGCATGCAGAAAATGTGTTTCTTTTCCATCTTGGTGTCCTCAGTGTCTGCTTTTTGCCTCCCCTTCCAAATCATTGACAATGCATGCATGCTAGGGTTATAGTCATGCAGGACTTCATGTACTGGATCTCTGGCTTGTCAGACCTATATGTGTGCTATGGTGCTCATGCCTGTTTCCATTTGTTGTCTTTCATGTTTTTGCAGGTGATGACGCACTTGATGATGTTGAAGTTGAGGAGATGGTGCAGACCTAGGAGGAATTACTGCAGACCATACTGTCCAGGGGTGTCTCTGGGTGCACCTCCCCAGACCTCTATTCATCTGCTGAATCGGATGATGAGACTTATGTGCTGTCGCAGGTGAGTGTTTCCTGCAGGGATTCTGCTCTGTCCAACCCACCTGCACCAGGGGTAGAACCCTCTATGGGGATGTCAGTGTTGGTAAGTCCGCCTTTGGCGGTAATGGATGCAGGGTCACACTCTACAACATCTTATCCTGGTCCTGGGCCAGCAGATCAGAGGGGGAATGCAGTCCTGCAGCCTCAGGCAGTGCAAGCACGGAAAGGTGCAGATAGCCTTGCCCCGAACAGGTGTGGTGACCGCCGACGGGGTGGCCGTACGCCACCAGGCAATACTGTATGGGAAAACTCCATTTACGGTATAGCAGCCCAACAGGGAGCATCGGTTGAAATGATGGCTCAGGCAATGGAGAGGGTGGCCACTTCCATTCTCCCCCCTGAAAGGCAGATGGAGCAACAACAGCAGGCAACAGACTCCATATGTCAATCACACAGGGAAGACATGTTGGCGTCCAACAGGGACCGACGGGTGGCACTGGAGACTCTGCGCAAAGCCATATCTATAGAGTCACAGGGCCACAGAGAAGCCCTGAGGGTAGAACTCCATAACCTCAGGGAGACTCTTGGTGAACAGCAGCTGGAGCAGCTCACCCGTTCGCTCTCAGCTGAGCTGCAGGCAACTCGGGAGGAGATCCGGGCATCACGGGAGGCCATGCGTGCAGAAATGAAGGCAACCCGTCAGGTGCTGCATGGGGATCTCCGTACCATCATCCTCCAGAAGGAGACCTTACACACCCGTATGCTTGCTGCCATGTGGGACCATACCAGGGCTTTGCGTGGGCTGCCCCCCATAGCACCACCACCTCCTGATGCAGCAGCAGAGGGTGATGAGAGCGACAGCAGCACTTCTCCCACACTAGCGTAGCCGTGCAGGCCTTAAGCCCATGGAGGTATTTTTTTTCTCGCAACATCCACGCAGGTGGGGGTGTTGGTGTGCACCCTGTCCTTGAACCTCCTGGGTGGCCTCCCCCCCTGGCCCCTACATGGCCATTTTTTTTTTTTTACAGTGTGTTGCCTTGTGTGGCTCCCGTGGGAATCCACTGTGTATTCCGGCTGGGCACATACAGGCTTGTCCTGTGTTTGGGTTAGATGCTTGGGTTCCTGACACAAACACCCCTCCTGCTTCCCGTTTCCATGGGCTTGCAAAGGGTGTGACCAAGTGACAGTTACTTACACAGTGACATTGGGCTCCCATGAGCTGTGTGGGCAGTCTGTAGCCATAACTGTGTGGACATCCCTAGTGGGGTTTGTTTTTGTATTGATCACTGCATGGTGTATTGATATGTGCTTGTGCATCCGTGTCTTCCTCCATATTCGCAGGTACCTTCTTCATGTCTTCACAAGGATATCTCCTTTGCAGATGCAGTTCATGTTGTATGCAGTACACTGACACATTTGCCTGACAGCAACACTCTGCAGTTCGAAGGGGTCGATGTGCTGGATTATTCAGGTTGTAAGACCTGCACTACTTTGAGTTTGTACTGTCATATTTTGGCAATGTTTCATGCTGTGTTGCTTTATTGTGTTGCTGGTAAGTATTTGGTCATGTGTGCTGTTTGTTATTGATCACTGGGAGCATATTGTCTGTGGCCTCTTTATATTTGCATTGACAGAATCCAGGAAGTAATTTGGGAATTACATTTCCGGCCCAGATTCTGTCACTTTGGAGATATTGCAGAGGCTGGTGTGGAGTCTCCACTATGATGTGTTCCCCCTGGATAAACGGGCCGTAATTCTTCAATGCTCACACCGTTGCCAGGAGTGCCTTCTCACAATCGTTGAATTTTTCCTCCACAGAGGATAAAGTTTTACTCGCATAGGAGATTACTTTATTGACCTTGTCATGGTTTTGGTATAATACTGCAGTCAAGCATGTATTAGAGAACCCTGTCTCCAAGAAGAACTCCTTGTTTCTGACAGGGTAAACTATGCAGGGCGCATGTGAGAGGCTTCTTTTGAGTTGTCTTACTGCCTCAGATTATTCTGGACCCCATTCCCACTTGACCCCCCCTTCAAAAGATGAATCAGGGGTCTGGTGATCTCTGCATAGCCTTCAATGAACTTTTTGCTGTAATTAGTCAGTCCAAGGATGCTCCTTAGTTCCCGCAGAGTTGTGGGGTCCTTCAATTTCTGGAGTGCTTCCACTTTCTTTTCCTGGGGATAGAGACCCTGATGAGTAATCTCATGCCCCACGAAATTAACACGGGTTCTACACCACTGTGCTTTCTGAAAGGAAAGTTTTGCTCCGGCTGCCCTCAACTGTGTCAGAACATACCGGATATCCGCTATGTGTTCCTCCACCATTGAGCTTTTGATGAGGACATCATCTACATAAGCCAGGTTACCCCTCTCACCCAGGTCGGGCATGGCCTTATGCAGAACAATGTTGAACTCATTGCCGGAGTTGAGGTATCCGAAGGGAGTCCGGGTCCATGTGTACTGCTGGCCCCCAAAGGTAAAAGCTAGCTTGTATTGGTCCTCCCTACTGACAGGTACAGTCCAGTATCCATTGGTCAGGTGTATTGCAGTGAATACCTTGAGGGGGCCCCAACGGGACCCTCGCATGTGGTAACAAGGCACAATCACCAAACACGAACTAATACGCCAGACACAAGGTTGTGTTCCCAAAATCTAGGGTTTATTGCAAAGCAAATAGTCTCAGTTGGCCACGACGCAAGAGAGACGAGAATCGTACAACAGTTACATATATACAAAGCAAGCATCTTATATTTAGTAGTGACACATCCAATACCACCCCTAATACATTTCCTTTCAATTGGGCATGATGATTGACAATGGTGACGAGTATGACATCTTCAAACATTCATTTAGCAACAGTTTGCAATTTCGCGAACCTACAGACATAAGTCTTTGTTTAAAGAACACAATGCTTATGTTTCTACAAGCAAGCTGTGCGTAGGGGAGAGGCACATTCCAGGCCTTGCTATCTCCTGGTTTCTATTTGTGTGCTGGCGGTCAACTTGCTCCCCAGAGTTCTACAGGGCTCAGGAAAGGGGGGCCACAAAGAAGAGCAAAGAAGAGCATAATTCAATCATTTAATGTTCGCTTCTACCATTTCTACTGTGTTTCCGAGACTAGCTGGCACCTGCTGTACTGATTAGAATGCCTTGCTGCTTACTTCCCAAGGATATGTGAGGGAGGAGACCGGGCATTTCTGTCTGGGTTACTGCGTTATGTTTCAACATGTCTCTCGCGGTCTTGCGTTATGCACCAGTGGAGCAGAATACTATTTCAGCGAAGCAGTTTTGACATTAAGCAAAAGGCAAATGTTAGAGAAAACAAAATGGCGATTTCAGTCACCTCAAAATGGTTGTACTTCAGTCAAGCTTATGGCTACATTTTTCTAATACTAAACACATGAGGCGGTTGGCCTTCGGCCATCAAAGTACATTGCCTTCCGATCGAGGGGTGTCTGTTTTTCTGGACTGACAAACCCTCCTTTTGGCCATATGCCAAACGCCTCATCAATACATTGCATCCTCCTCTGACCAAGTATCTGAATCAGATTCTGAATCTTGCACACTTCTGGTCTCTTCTTCATTGTCATCAATATCGATTGACATGAATTATTTTACTGTCTTCGATTCATCATTAGCCTGAGTGTTTGTTTTAGCAGTGTCTCTCCTTTCCATCATCTGTACACATCCCTCACTTATTCCAGTGCATATTATAGGTAAGCAGTGTATGCAGCAGCAACATGTCATAAATATTCCTAGCACCGCTACTAGGATTGCAAATAATTTCCATCCCCATGATCGTAATACTTCCCAGAACCAGGAACTTATGTTTAATTCCCAACTGCCTTCAGGAGGGTGCTTAAAGCGTGCAATTTTCTTATCGCTTCGAAAAAATCATAGGGGAGAAGTCGCTTACAAATACGCAGCATGCTGATCCCACAATTTTGCAAACACCGCCACAATCAACCAGAATTACATCAAGAGCCATTCTATTTTGAAGTGATATTAATCTGATTCCTTTTTCCCCCAATGTCATATTATACAATATATCTATTGTTCCATTTATTGTTTCCTCTAATATTCTGGACAGTCGGCTTAAATTATAAGAGTTTATTGCTTCACCCCAAAAAGGTAAGAATGATTTTGCTATATCCTCTATGATCAAACCTCCTTCCTTATTTCATCGGGGTCTTGACCTGGCCAATTTGGCTATGTCTGCTGATCTTGAGAGGAATACCCCAGGGAATAGGAATCCTAAGTAACAAGTACCTCCCCAGTTTCTAGGTAACCAGGAATATGCTTTTTCTCCACATATAAAATACACAGGATCTCCTACATAAATTGCCTCTAAATCCTTATCAAGGAATGCTATGTTCATGCATCTAGTAAATGTTCCCACCGAATAGGAACACTTCTTTCTCAAACAAAAGGGGACAGAACGTGGACTATAATTTACTGTACAAGAGGGGGGCACTGCATCTTTATTTCCTTCTGGGTTCATATGAAACATGATCACAGATGATTTATAGGACACAGACAATCTATCGTGTGGCATCATTACTGGTGTAATCAATCGTGCTTTGTGGAATATGGAGCAACCTACTGGTTTCATAATGATTTCTTTGAATTCATTCATATTTGTTTGGTCTAGTTGACCAGATTCGCTTTCGTTCCATTTCCCATGATATAATGCACTCAAAGAAGCGTAACATGCAGAACTCAATGGCAGGGGCTGCACATACCATCCAATTCCTTTACCACCATGCTGCGGCAAGTGGGCACAGACCCAACAGTAATTTTTTCTTAATATCGAGTGTGTCATATTCATTATTACCAGTAATGTGTTATTTCCATAACCTTCCCTGTGTTTTTCTTCCATTGGAGACAAGGTGTAAGTGATCACATGAACTGGGCTTTTAGTAGTGGAAATGTTTCTCACAGGCAAAAGCACTTCTAATGGGTGTATTTCTTCCAAGTACCATAATACTAATACTGTCATAATTGGGGCTAATATACTCATTATGCACATTATTATCGTTAAGATCAGCATACCATTTTTCCGATAATTTCCTTTTTGTAACTTTTTGTGCGCTTTGTTTAACTCGCTATCAGCAGTGGTGCAAGAGAAGGCAAAAACTGGTTCCAGCATTCTTCTCTCTTGATTCTTCTTCTTCAGCAATATTCGTCGTGAGTATCTCTTCTCACTGCACTCGTTCGAATGTCAATAAGTTCGGTAATTTTCCTCAGTCTATTCAGCCAGTTCTTAGCAGCCTGGATTGCTTATACATTGGGCAAGATCTCTGTGCACTTGCACATTGCTCAAAGAATTCCAGAGCAGTTATCAATTGCCTTCGTACCATGTGCGCTCCGTTCGTTCGCACGGGTTCAGGACACATGGAATTTATGTTAGCACCGAGGAGCCTCGTTCTTGGGCTGTCCGATTTGCACAACCCTCACGCCGCTCTCCTCTAGGCCTCCTCTTCCTATTTCATCCGTGATAGGAAACAGAGGCAACGAAGATCAAAAGAAATGAAGATTTGATCACTCCTTCTTCCGGTTCCGCAGTTTATACCACCTTGCTCCTGGTATCATGTGATCGATGAATAGTGCAAATGCACTTCCAGACTCAAGAGTCAGCTTGTGGCGCAATGACAGATGATGGTGAGCGCCCAAGTGATGATGCAAATTTCGTTTCAGGCTGTGGCGCAACAATAGATGGTGGACGCCAAAGCTGTATACGTTTTATGTCAGACAGCTGTGATGCAAATTCTGTTGGACAATGTTGGGGCATTCTTTGCCCTTCCTCTTTTACAGCAATCTTTTCAGGCTTTGTTCAGGATCAGGCAAATTTTGTGGCAAAGAACTGGCAACCGTCTCTTTCGTTTCTGGGACCGCTGTCCCTTTCTGGTCGTCTCGATCAGGCAGTTTTTCAGATGGTGACGGACCTTCTTAGCGTGCGTTGCGTGAATCCACGCTTTCCTCCCATCCACACGAATTGCTGTTTGCGTTGTTAGGAGGATCATGTAGGGTCTACGCCACCTGGGTGCAATGTTTTCCTCTCAAAGTTCTTGATGAGAACCCAATCCCCAGGTTCCAGTGCGTGTCCCGGACCAGTGTATCTTATTGGTAATGCCTCCTGCACCTGCTGATGAATCAAATGCAATTTTTGTATTAACAGATTACAATAAATGCTGAGCACAGGGTATTCGAGTTCCCTCAACCGTTTCGGCTGCGGTGCACACCAAACATTCGCCGGTCTCCCCATCACGATTTCATAAGGGGAGAGCCCAATTCTTGCCTGCACATATGTACGCATGCACAGTAACGCTATTGGTAATGCATCTACCCATCTTAACTTGTTTCCCGCGCATATTTTGCTTATTTTGGACTTCAAGATGCCGTTGTAACATTCAATAAGACCGGCACTCATGGGGTGTCTAGAACAATGAAATTGCTTCTCAATCTGGAGACCTGTGCAAATCTGTAATATTACTGCGCCCTACAAAATGCGGACTGTTGTCTGACCATATGACACGGGGCAGACCAAAACGGGAGAAGTACTCCTTCAACATTACTTTTGCAGTGCTCATGGCGGTACAGTCTTTTAGTGGATATGCTTCCACCCATTAACTGAATGTACATATAACTACTAGGACATACTTCAAGTTTTGGCATCCCTCCATCCATCTCTATAAAATCAAAATGGATAACCTCAAAAGGCATAGAGGGAGGGCCAAAACTGCCTGTTGGAGTCACTGTTCCCTTCCCCACATTGTGTTGTAGGCAGGTGATACAGTTCTGAACCACCCTTTCGGAATTCTTTTTTATGTGCATGTTCTCCCATACTGTGGCTAGATGCTGGACTATCTTTTTGGCGCAGATCTGAATAGGGCTGTGGGCCATCGTGACCATTGCAGTTACATAGGAATTGGGCAACATCCAGTTTCTACTCTTCTTGTCTACCCAACAACCCACTAGATCTAATTCAGCAGAGCCCACAGAACACCCATCTATTTCATCTGCAGTGGCTTCTGCCTGCATTTCTTTGACAGTAGCAATTCCATTTTCTATCATGCAGGGCACTTCCTCTGACTGTACTGTTAACATTTTGGTATTCAAGTCAGTGGCCGTTTGCTTCGCAATTCTGTCTGCAAATGCGTTTGCCTCTCCCACTTTACATGTTACTTTTTCATGCGCCTCGCATTTCACTATTGCTATGTGCTTCGGACACATAAGTGCAGACAGCAATCGTACAATCAAAGGGCCATGTTGGATCCTGGCCCCATGTGATGTCAGGAACCCTCTCTCAGCCCAGAGTCGGCCAAAGTTATGAACCACGCCAAAGGCGTATTGGCTGTCAGTATTTATGTTTACACTCAGATTCTCAGAAATCTCACAGGCTCTGGTCAAGGCTATTATATCCGCCGCTTGTGCAGAGTTGTAGGGGATTCTTTTACTCTCTACAATGCTCTTTAACGTGGTGATAGCATAGGCAGCAGTTGATGTGCCATCAGGTAGTTTAAAACAGGAGCCGTCACAAAACAATTCTCTGTGGGGCTCTTTTTGTGGGATATCTCTTAACTCATTTCTCCCCTTTGTTTCTTCCTCAGTAACCATTAAGCAATCATGGGGAGGTGTATCATTCTCACCAAGTTCTTTCGTAGGAAGTGGCATTAATTCTGCAGGATTCAAAGCGCTACACCTCATAATTTGGATGTGAGGCGCAAAAAGGACAATTTCATATCTATTCAATCTAGCAGAGGTGAGGTGTTGCGTCTTCATTCTATTTAGTAGAACGTCTATGGCATGTGGCACCATCAAAATTAAGGTGCGCCCCAATACCATTCCTTCGGTTTGTTTCACTGATGCAGCAGCCGCTGCAACTGCTGGCAAACATCTTGGTGGTGCGCCCGCTACAGGGTCCAGCGAGGAAGACAAATAACCACATGGCCTATTTCTTCCACCTTGTTCCTGTGTCAAAATGGACAACGCACAACCTTCACTCTCGTGAACAAACAATCTGAAAATGTTTTCATAATTTGGTCTGCCCAAAACTGGAGCAGAACACAATGCAGTTTTGAGCAGATCAAATGCTCTCTGACATCCTTCATTCCACTGCAAAGGCACTACAACATCCTTCTTTGTCAACTCCACCATTGGCTTCACAATCAATGCAAAGTTTACAATCCACTGCCGACAATAAGTAGCCATGCCTATTATGGCTCTGGCTCCTTTCTGTGTCTTTGGAATAGGCATACCAGAAATGCTCTCTATTCTTTCTGGCGTCAGTCTTCTCCCTTCTCTCGAAAGTAGGTAACCCAAATAAGTCACCTCCTTTCGACAATATTGGAATTTCTTTAAGTTTGGTTTATGGCCATGTGCTGCTAAATGGATCAATAACAAAACTGTACTCTTTTTACAAATTTACTCTGTGTCTGCTGCGATCAATAAATCATCTATATACTGTAACAATATGCAACCTGCCGGTAATTGTAGCATATCTAATTGTTCTTTCAATGCTCTGCTGTACTCAGACTCTCTGTGTAGCCTTGTGGAATGTGTGTGAATGTGAATGATCGTCCTCTTAGTGTGAAGGCGAACAAATATCTACTTTCCTTGTGTACTGGAATGCCGAAGAACGCATTCTTCAAGTCAATAACACTAAAGTACTCAGCCGAGGCAGGTATCATTGTCAAAATTGTGGTAACATCTGGAACCAATGGGAACTGAGGATCTACCACCTTGTTCAGTGCATGCAGATCAATTATGAAACGATACGGTGCCTCATTACCTCCTTTCTTATACACCAGAAGAATGGGGCTGTTACAAGTACTGCCTGTAATCTCTTCAATCACTCCCAATCTTACCAAATCAGAAAAAATACTTTTCAATCCTTTCTCTCCTTCTGCTGAGATTTTGTACTGTGGTATACGTGGTAACGTTGCTTCTTCTTTCAAAGCAATTTTCACTGGTTCTATCTTCAAACATCCCACATCATTGTCATTCATTGCCCATATACAAGTTGGCACCTCACTCAATTCTCCTGGCAAAGGTTTGGACACAAATTCAGATACCAGTACATTTTGTGGTGATATAGTCAAAAATACTCCATCTGGTGTACAGTGGATAACTGCAGTCAGTTTTTTCAATAGATTTAACCCCAAAAGGTTCTCCCCACAATTCTCTGTTAAAAGAAATGGACAATATTCAGAGAATGGGCCTAATGTCACTGCTACTGGTTGGGAAACGGGATTTATCACTGGGGTGCCTGCGAACCCTACTGAAATGTTTCTTTGCCCTGACAGTGGTATTTCTGTAACCAAGTGATGATCTATTGAGCACATTTTTGCCCTTGTATCTACGAGAAAGCTATGCTCTCCATTCCTGACTTTCATTTCTACGTAGGGTCCTTTCTGATTCACGGGAATAAACACTGGTTCCGACCCCTGTCCTGGGCTTTCCTAATGGGGAAACAACACATCATCCAATGTGCAATCGCTAATATTACTATAGTACGCACCCTATCGGGTATCAAAAATGTTCCAGCCCCAACCTCTTTTTCCATTTTGCATGTTTAGATGGCTCTGATTTGGAGTAGAAGTTTGATTCTGTGCTAGGTTCTGATTTTGGGTACCATTCCCTTGACCATTCTGGTGCTGCTACACGCTATTTGTATTTTGCCCATTAGTTCCTGGGTGCCCCCTATGCTGTCTTCTTTGGCCATACCCATTTCTATTCTGCAGATGTGGACACTGCGCTCGCGAGTGACCTTCCTCTCTGCAGTATGCACACTGATTCAATCCCAGAGGCCCTTCATGATTGTTTAAATTACTTCTGCCTTGTGCACTTCCTCTTCCTCTATTGTGTCCCACCACTTGCTGGAGTAGCACTCTTGTTCTCAAATTCACCCTATCCTTTACCTCTTTTTCTTTCTCTGTGTTCACTCTGTTCTCATAATATTGGGCCATATGTAACACTTCACTCAACTTTTTGCCTTGCCATGCACTTTCCGAGATCATTATTACGTTTTGAATCGGAAGTATTAACCCTCTCACATATTTGTCAACAAATAGTCTTTTTCCCGCTTCTGTGCCTACATCCTGTCCACTGAAGTCTGTAAATACTTCCTCAAATCTGTTAAAATAATCTGTCGCTAACTCATCCTTGCCCTGAACACACGCAGTCAATTTGTCCCATTGAATTCTTTTCTCTGGCACAATTTCTTTCAATTTTTGTATTATCCGTGCTGGTAACGCCACCATATTTGGCCCCGGCTTTCCCCCCACCTCTTTTTCTCTATCCTCCTTTATTAAATTCGTACATGTGGTGCCGTAAGCCATTTCATCATCCACTTTTCTTATTTGCTTCCATATATCTGCTGGTAGGATTACTGGGAATATTAGACCTATGTCACCCATGGTGAGCACGGATGATTGCAGACAGGACTCTACTTCTTTATAAAATCCTGCGGGATTCTTTCTTATATTGGGAATCGTCTGTTTTATGTTATTCACTTCCTTTCTGGAAAAGGGGACATGTGCATATTGGGCGGTTTAATGCGCTTCCGTTACTCACGCTGGTTGATTGCCTACTGCGGGAATCTCTACCTTTGGTACATAATTAAGGGGCACTTCTCTCATGGGAAATGCCACACTCACTGTTCCTCCCCCTTCTCTCATGTGCAATAATATTCCCAGGTCAAGTGATAAGGCTGTCTCTCCTGTTCCACGTTCTAGTGCTCTCTTATATACTGACATTATTTCAGGGGGACTGGCTTTCTTCTCATTTATATCTTTGTCTATCAGATGTTCAGCCATTATCTGCAGTGCTTTTCTTTTCTTGGGCAAGGGGTATTCATCAAATATTTCATGTATTTCCATTGTGGGGATGCTAGGATCTGAAATCCATTTTAACGCCTCACTTACACATTCTTTTAGTTTATCGCCTGTCTGTCTTGTCGACGGCAAATATCGCTGCTGTATATAGGGCTCTACAGGGTTCCGTCCTATCTCTCCTAATATCTTTACTCCTATACCCTGGTGTGGCAAACATTTCAGCATATTCATCATCAAGTTCATTCTTAAGTTCAAAAAGTCGGTCTACATGTTCCCTTATCTCTTCCTCTCTCCCTCTACAGCGCGCTTATGCATTCAAATCCAACAATTGTTGCAGTGGTAGCTTTCCAATTAACTGTTTCCATCTCGTCACTAAATATTCCCCCATGCATTCCAAAACTACCTGTCTTTCATTGCTTCTTCTGAAGTCATACATTGAAGCTAGCGCTGATGTTGCATCATTCCCATTTATATACATTTCGGCCTGTTCTTGCAACTCTCGCTTTCTCTCCTTGCTGATCGCACTACGGGTCACTCTCGCACATCCACTTTGTCCGGCCCTTTCTTCTGTTTCAACAAGTTCAAGTTCCATCACAGGAAGGGCAAATGGGACAGAAACAATCTCTGGGGAGGGAGGTGTAGATGGGACAACGGGAACGGGAAATGACTGTTGTGGCGCTGATTGGCTAATGGGAGGCGCTGATTGTGCAGTCTGTGGCTGTGCTGGTATTTGGTCAATTGGGAGGGGCGGAGCAGCTGGAGGGGGCTTAGCGATAGGTACTGCTGCGGTCCTTTTAATCTCTCCCCTTGGGCCTCGCTTTGTGTCAGTTAAACATTTTTATTTATTCATTTGTCTGATGAATGCAACTCTCGTTGTGGGTATATCTTTTTTATACTCAACTGGTCGCGTCTATTTGATTTCCTCAAACTATCATTCCACTCCTCCTCCTCCTTTTCTCTCACTCTCTCTGCTTTCAACTTATGCCTGCGCGCATGTTTCTCCCTACTTCTCCATCGAAGCATAGCTTCCCTTCTCCAGTCCCTAAGAATATCAAATGTTGCAGGGCATGTTTTCTTTTTCATCAACACCTTTTCCAAATTATCTATTCTCGTCATTTCAAAACTCCCATGATTCGGCCACTGGAGATCTTCCTGTTTTCTGGTTTGCTTATGCCAAATCTCACAAAACATTATCGCTCCCACACCAGATTTCACATACATATCATACGCTGGCATTCCCACGGGTGGTGCGACCTGGCCAGTTTCCAAAGATTGTCTACTGCAGCAGAAAAATCCCACTGAAGTGGACAATACCCCAGGCATTTTTTAACCTTACCCATGGCTAATCAACTTTACACTGGGTGTTTGATTTTGCAAAAGCAACTCTCAACCAATATCAGGATTACTTTGAATCAGGGCATGACTCACCTGATCAATCAAGTTGTCTTTTTCAAGACACAATACGTCCATATACTGACGCAACCAATGACGTTGTGTCTGCGTATCTTGGCTCACTCTGCCTTGTTTCGGGACCCTTGCCTCCTTGTTCGCTGACCGGGCACGTTGATCAGGGATCAGTTGTGTGCAGATCTACAAAGGAGTCTCTCATCGCTTTCGCAGGGGCACCCCGAACACCTCTTGATCCCGGCTCGATCGTCCCGTCCTCGCCGTTCACTCCGCCTTCCTTATCTTACAACGTACACGATGGAACAAGTGGGGGAGGGTCCCTATTCGGGCGCCATCTTGAAGGAGCCTCTAGGGGACCCTCGCATGTGGAAACAAGGCACAATCACCACACACAAACTGATACGCCAGACACGAGGTTGTATTCCCAAAATCTAGGGTTTATTGCAAAGCAAATAGTCTCAGTTGGCCAACTGGGTCCCACGCCCCGCAACGTGTGTCTACCAGACCTCGGGGGACGCAAGAGAGACGAGAATCATACAACAGTTACATATGTACAAAGCAAGCATCTTACAATCAGTAGTGACACATCCAATACCGCCCCTAATACATTTCCTTTGAATTGGGCACGATGATTGACAATGGTGACGAGTATGACATCTTCAAACATTCATTTAGCAACAGTTTGCAATTTCACACACCTACAGACATAAGTCTTTGTTTAAAGAGCACAATGTTTCTGTTTCGACAAGCAAGCTGTGCGTAGGGGAGAGACACATTCCAGGCCTTGCTATCTCCTGGTTTCTATTTGTGTGCTGGCGGTCAACTTGCTCCCCAGAGTTCTACAGGGCTCAGGAAAGGGAGGCCGCAAAGAAGAGCAAAGAAGAGCATAATTCAAATCATTTAATGTTTGCTTCTACCATTTCTACTGTGTTTCCGAGACTAGCTGGCACCTGCTGTACTGATTAGAATTCCTTGCTGCTTACTTCCCAAGGATATGTGAGGGAGGAGACCGGGCATTTCTGTCTGGGTCACTGCGTTATGTTTCAACATGTCTCTTGTGGCCTTGCGTTATGCACTAGTGGAGCAGAATACTATTTCAGCAAAGCAGTTTTGACATGAAGCAAAAGGCAAACGTCAGAGAAAACAAAATGGCGATTTCAGTCACCTCAAAAGGGCCGCACTTCAGTCAAGCTTATGGCTACATTTTTCTAATACTAAACACATGAGGAGGTTGGCCTTTGGCCAACAAAGTACAGTACATTGCCTTCCGATCGATGGGTGTCTGTTTTTCTGGACTGACAACCTGTGACCCCTTGATCTGGGCCAGCCCTTGGTCAATGTAGGGAAGAGGCCATTGAGAAGTATGGACCCGTTTGTAGAACTCCCTAAGGTCGGCGCAGAGTCTCCACTGGCCGTTTGGCTTCAATATCCCCAGCACCGGATTATTGAAGGTTCTGTGGACAGGACGGATTATCCCACGGGACTCAAGGTTCTTAATTATTTCAGTAAGGGACTCCATTGATGCGAGAGGCAAGCGATATTGCTTCACAAACACTGGAGTCATGCCAGGGTCTGTGGGAATTGTTGTTGTGTGGATGTCGGTGCGACCACAGTCATATGAGTCCACCGCAAAGAGATCTTGGAAATCCAAGAAAACTTGTTTCAACTTTTGCTTCTGCTCCAGAGTCTCACAGGCATCAGCTAGGTTGACTCTCTCTTCAGCCATCTGCCTGAAGCCTGGAAAGACTTCTGGTTTTGCCATCTCAGCGGCCTCCTCCAGCTGGGTGGAGAAGTCCCTGGTCAAAGTGCTGATTTGGACTGGTGGCTTCAGGTGGGAAAGGCAGCCCTCATTGACCTGGAAAATCACCTCATCCCTCCTGAAGTCACAAGTCACATCCTCCTTACCATAAGGGCAGGAAGTGTACACCAGGAAGTTCCCCCAATGCCGGGTAAATATCCTGTCTGGTGTTGTGTTGTCATCACTATCACTGTCAAAACAGTCCTTGGGGATTGGTCCTAACAGTTCATTACCCAGAGCAATGGAAAAATGACGGTCATCAACCGCCATTCCAATGACGGTGCCTGCAGCTAGAGTGATACTCTTCAAGTCGCTGTTATCCACCTCTATTGGAATGGTGTCATGTTCTATATTGACTAATGGTGTTTGGTTTACCCCCAACCCTTGCTGTTGGAGAGAAACATTCAGATGAATATAGGCATCAGGGTTTTTCAACTTCTGTCCTCTTTTAACTTTCACTTCCAGGGAGAATTGTCGGGTCTTTTCTGGGATGGTGACTTCCTCTCCAATCTGAATTTCAACTGCATAAGGGAGCAATTGAGCTGACCTAAATGCTTTTTCTGGTTCATCAAAGCCCATGGGATTATCCGCTAATCGGGACCAAGCTTTGAAGTTCATTAGGTCCAAACTAATGGCAAAGCGATTGAGAATACCATTGCCTAAGTAAAAGGCGGCAGTGACTTCTCGCACGACCCAACAATTATGGACTATGCTCTTGTTGCCTATGGAGATTTTGAGCATACACCTGCTTGGCAGGAGATGTTTGGAATTTGGTGTTTCCAGATCCATTTCCCATTTGTCTATCAGTTTGAATGTGGGAATGGCTGGATCTTTTGGGAGTTGGCGGAACAAGGCTTCGCTGATGAAGCTCTTACCGTTGTTCACACACACTCGGGTGAGAACAGAGTCGTTCCCTTCATTTAACTGAACAGGGATGAACAACTGCTCTCCAATTTGCTGAATATCAGCCAGGCTCTGAGCTGATTTCTCATCTTTCTGGACTATACGAGTGGGAATGTCTGATTGTGGATTGGTAAAGAATTTCAGAGTGTTTCCTTCCAGTGTGGAATGCCAACTTAAACTGGAAGGAAGGTTGATTTTCAGAAATAGAGAGGACCCCCAATCACCAGTTTGTTGTGCTACTGCTATCACTGTCACGTCTGGAATTTGGTTGTCTGGAAGTGAAATTCTACTTGGTCAGATTTTTGTTCAACCATGTGGCATGTGTGTTTAAACTAACATGGTTGTGGTCACCTAGTCTGGGTCCAGAGGACCTTGTTTACACAGTCTTTTAGGGGTGACAACCTTCTCAGGAGGTCATTCCCTAGTAAACAAGGGGTGACCTCTGGAGTCACAACTATGACCGGGTGTTTCACCTTGTGTCGCCCAATTTTAATGTCCGAATCCGCAGTCCCATCGATGGGAATTTCCTTCCTGTCAAAGTTCTGAAGTTGTCTAGGAAGAGAGGTGAGAGGAATTTGGTAATTCTCCCCCCTTCCTGAATTTAGTTCATCAAAGGCCTTTTTGGACAGAAGGGTAGCTTGGGATCCAGTGTCCACCAGTGCCAAAATTTTACCCTGCCTCTGTACTTGAACGGGGCATAGTATCTTCCCTCCTTCTCCCGAAGGGGGCACAGATAATGTACATTTTTTGAACAACTGGTGGGTTTATTTTTTAGCTTTGTACATTGAGAGAGAAGAGGTTTGGGCAGAATTCTGTGGAGAGTCTTGGGAATCTGCAAGAAAAAGGTGGCAACTCGAGATGGGAGAAGTTGTGAGTTCCCCTAGTTCCGGTTCTGGGCCACCCCCCCTTTTTGGAGGCAGTCACCAGGATGGGTTTGAACCAGGGGATTTTGATATTGTTGGTTCTGGGATGGGATGATGGGCGGCGCTAGCTCAGTCCCCACATCTACCCAGCCTGGATGTGAATCCCTTGGGACCCATTTTTCTTTGGGAGGAGATCCCCCATCTCTGAAGAAGAAGATCCTTTTCCCAGGATCCTCTGAGGATCCCTCTCCCTCAAATTGGAAGATCTGTACATCCTCCTCAAAATGGGTCTGTTTGGGTCCTTTGTTTCTCCTACCCCCCTCTGCTCCTTGGGTGACAGACTTTCAGGGGTAGGAGATTTTGTTTCCGGTTCCTGGGTTTCTAGGGGCTCTTTACAAGTGGGGAAGGAAGCTTCCTCCAAGGCTTCACCCCCCCCTTCCCCTTGTGCCTCCTCCCTGGGAACTGGTGAGTTGTCGGGGTGCTGTCCCCGTCATTGTTATGGAGCACCAGGTCCAGAGTTGGAGGCATTCTGTCCCGGCATGCCCATATGGGGGTTCTGCTGAGCCCTCAGCATGCAACCCAGATTCTGTGCCATGTTTTGGACCTGGCGCTCAAGCTGGGAAACCCGCTCAGGCTGATACGGGGTTCGGTTTTCTCCCCTGGGCTGATCCCGGGAAGGGTTGCTATCTCTTCTCTGATAGTACCCCGGGTTGGGAAGATTTGGGTACCCCTCCACCCTTGGC